>NC_079536.1:3060962-3109215 GCF_003711565.1 Takifugu flavidus
TGTTGAACATTTCTGGATGAATTGTTGTTGTTTTTAATTTATAGACGGTGCAATGGAGATAAAGAATTGAAGGAATGACCACTGGAGGGGGTATTGCTACCTGACATGATCCACTCGCTTGATTTAAACGCCGATGTCCGGCCCCAGAAATCTTTACTTACACGAACTTCCTGCAGTTCCTCACAGCTGGAATCAGGCGACGTTGTCCCTCCTCTGAGGTCTGCAGCAGGTAGGCCAGAGCTGAACAGTGGATCTCTGACAGTCTCCTCTCTGATATCTCCCCTGACTTCAGGAACTCTTGGATCTCCTGATGGACTGACTGATCCTTCAATCCATCAGACAGTGGAAGATGTTGATGCTTCTGTCTGGGGAGAATTCACTGTTCACCTCCTTCAGGTTGTTGAGGACCTTCTGGATGGTTTCTGGGTGGCTGTTCCTCTGATCCAACAGTCCACCCAAGATCCTCTGATTGGACTCCAGAGAGAGACCATGAAGGAAGCGAACAAACAAGTCCAGGTGGCCATTTTCACTTTTGAGAGATTTCATTAGTGCTCTCCTGAGGAAGTCATCAAGAGATTTGACTGGATCGTTATTATACAACCCAGCAAACCCGGAAAAGCGGATTGGTTTCAAATATTCTAGGAACTGATTTAAACCACTGTGTCTTTCCTGGTGTAACGGTGGAACATGTAGACGGCAGCCAGAAACTCCTGAACGCTCAGATGAACAAAGCAGTAGACTGATTTCTGGAAGATCACACTCTCTCTCTGAAGATCTCTGTACAAACTCCTGAGTACACCGACACCTCGGAGACGTCCAGTCCACATCGCTCCAGGTCTTCTGAGTAGAACATGATGTTTCCTTTCTCCAGATGTTCAAACGCCAGCCGACCCAACTTCAGAAGGAGTTCTTTATCAGCCTCAGTCAGTTCCTCTGGTCTCTGCTTTCCCCATACTTCTGCTTCTTCCTCTTTATCTGAACCCTCAGGAAGTGTGAGTAGAGGTCAGTCAGGGTTTGGGGCAGCTCTCTCTCTGGTCTCTGGTCATCATGTCCTCCAGAACTATAGCAGTGATCCAGCAGAAAACTGGGATCAGACACATGATGTGGAGGCTCCTGGAGGCCTTGATGTGTGAGATGATTCTCTGGACAGATCTTCATCACTGAACCTCCTCCTGAAGTACTCCTCCTTCTGGGAGTCAGTGAAGCCTCGTACTTCTGTGATCCTGTCAACACACGAGGGAGGAATCTGATAGGCTGCTGCAGGTCTGGAGGTGATCCAGATGAGAGCTGAGGGAAGCAGGTTCCCCTGGATGAGGTTCACCAGGAGCACCTCAACTGACGATTCTTGTGTGACATCAGAGATGAGCTGATGCTTGTTGAAACCCAGTGAAAATCTGCTTTCATCCAGGCCATCAAAGATGAACAGAAGTTTCCAGACAGTCAGATCTTCTGCTCTGATCTTCTGTAATGTTGGATGGAAAACATGAAGCAGTGAGAGAAGACTGTGCTGCTGATCTCTGATCAAGTTCAGCTCCCTCCATGAGAGCGGAAGCACCAGACTGATGTCTTGGTTCTCCAAACCTTCTGCCCAGTCCAGACTGAACTTCTGCACTGAGAAGGTTTTTCCAACGCCGGCGACACCGTTGGTCAGAACCACTCTGATGTGTCTCTGTTGCTCAGATAAGACTTTGAAGATGTCCTGGCACTTGATTGGAGTGTCCTGGATGTTCTTCTTGGAGGTTCTCTCAAGCTGTCTCACCTCATGTTGTGTGTCCACCTCCTCACTTTGTCCCTCAGTGATGTAGAGCTCAGTGTAGATCTTGTTCAGCAGGGTTCCACTTCCTGCTTCATGAGTTCCTTCAGTCACATGTTTACATCTGCTCTTCAGACTCATCTTATGACCTTCTATCACCTCCTGCAGATCCCTTCCTGAACATAAGTAAACCAATGATTTCCATCTATAATAAATCATCAACACAACTCCAAATTCATGACATCACAAATTAAATCTCATATTGAACAGTTTTACTTTGTTTGGGCTTCATTTCAGCATCTCCAGATCTGCTTCCAGATTGTGAACAAGAGGACTCTCCTGGTGGAGCTGACTGGTCCCAGTTTGATAGGATGTGCTCCCCCCTCTCACTATGAAACACATCTCTATTAGTCCTTTGATTTATAGGATGAAAGAACCTGATCAAGACTCAATATTGTTCCAGCATTTATGTCTGAATTCATCTTCCAGTTTAAACCTGATTCTTGTTTCTAATCAACAATATTCACATTAAGTCTGTAACTATATGACTGTCTGAGGTTTAAGTGTTAAACATCTCCAATAATAAACTCACAACCTGCTGCTGTTAATGTGACTAACAGCTGCCACACAAACACATCATCACGCTTTAGTTTTCTTACATTTCCTCTGAACTTCTGAAGTCTATTACTTTATCTTTGGACCGGTCACTCTTCAGGACACACAGCTGGGCACTGTGGACTCTGCTCTGTCCTTGTCCATCCTGAGGAAATATCAGAAATATTGATGAGACTGTGATGAAGGTAAATAATCTGTAGAGGTTGGAGTTAAATAATTCCAATTCACTGCATTTTTATCAAACAGGAACATTTCTAATCCATTCTGGATAACAACTGAATCAATAAATCAATGATGTCTCTGTATAATTTTCATGTTTTCAGAGTTTAAGCTGCTTTTTTTAACTGTTCCCTGCAGTGAGAAAAGAACTGGCACCTTTTCCAGCCCCTCATCCTGCAGCACTGAATGTGCTCTAAAGTTCTTTCCAGAGCAAACGTCTCTGCACTTGCAGCAACATGTTGTAGTCATGGATCCGTGAGGAGAACCGGATACAGGAAACGCCCCCACTTTGATCCCAAAACCCAACTGGTGGCCAACGGTGGTCCGGCAACGACGGGGACGCTGGTCCATCGGGCCGACAACACTGGTTTTCTACAGGCCAACATGGTGAAAGGACTGTGCACCGTTTCATTTTAAAGAGCTGATGAATTTCATTTTTCACGATAGTAGAGGCTAATACCTACAAAATGATGTTTTGTATGGTTGTGAAATGTTCTAAGGCAGAGTTATGTGGTTCAGAAAACCTTACTTTAAAGGTGAGCCTTGAGGTCCAACACCGAAGTTTTCAGGCTCGTCTTTGGACCTGTCGCTCTTCATGGACACACAGCTGGGCACTGCGGACTCTGCTCTCTCTTCCTCTTCCTTCACACATTCGCTCATTTTTAAATGTGAGTCTAAATGGTTAAGCAGGAACAGTCTGCTGACACAGAAAAGAAGATTAAAGAACATGATTTTCAGTATGAAGACAAGCAGAGGTCTGTCCAATGACGTATTGTCGGCTCATTCACATCAAAATCTATGATATGATGTCACCCTGTACATCATACAGGCCACATATATATTGGAAAAAAGTTTTGGGAAATCTTAAAAGTTTACACCATGTTAAACATAAAATAGTTGTGGAAAAAATGTTTCTCCTGGGTGTTTCAGAAGGTGCGGTGGCATTAGACGGACGCACACAAATACAAATTAAATCATTTTTTATCTTAAAATGTGCTTCCTCAACCTCTAAAATGTTGGCTCAGGGTTAGCGGAAAACGCAGTTAGAGGAAACACGCTACAAAGTTTGATCATCCGTCACAACATTCCCGTCGACCAGCCGCAATGTGCGTCCGAAACACGCGCACGCTCATTGCGCACACGCAGCTTATTAAGCCGCATCTCGCAGCGGAACATTGATTCGAGACGACAGCAGTGAAAGAACCAAATGCTACCTGAATATTAGAGGTTTTCCATCAGGGCTCGGTCACTCAAGATGGAGCCCGAAGTTGGGAACTTTTCACTTTCGCTTCTTCTTCCTCTTTTGCAGCAACTGGGACTCCAACTTTGACACCAATTCCAACCGGGTCAGTTTGACTTTCAGCTGAAATTCAAAGAAATTCAGGTCAACACTCAAACCTTAATAATGATTCTTCAATAAATCAGGTGACTGATGACATGAAGATGCTTTTTATAAACTTTTGTGGTGGTTTTGTGTTCATTATTTTCCTTATTTTCTAATTTACATCTACTTCATGAGGTTACTTTCAATCTGTCAAATTTGGGCTGGTTTAACTTTGACCCACTGACTGTCTCACCTGGACTCTCGCTGACGGTCAACGCCGTGATGGTGACGTATGTTTCCTCGCCGTTACTGAGGTCACATGTGTACGTTCCCTCCTGGGATGAAGACACATGTTGCAACGTGAGGTCACCTGACTGGGACACATTCTTCACGTGATGCTTCCAGCTGTCTGACACCAGATCATCGGCACCGACTGTGCGATTCAGGATGATCTCTACCTGGTTGAACCTCCAGGTGAGATCTGCCACTGCAGTGTTTAATTGGGGGCAGAATATTGTTGTTTCATGGGCCGACACAGTGACGGGACCTCCGATGAAGACAGATAAAAGAGGAAAATACGTTTATAGCGACGCCTCATGAAGGATCTTTCAGTAAACAGCAGAAACACCTACGTGCTTTAAACAAAGTGGTTTTCCTTTTGTTTCTGCCGGCGCTGACGGTGCAGCTGTAGCTCAGAGCAGTCGAGTTCTTGACAATCGTAGAGCTGATCTTGTAGAGCCCATCTTCCATCAGCTGGATCTCAGGTGGATCCCTCATGGGGGAGGGAGGGTTCGTGGACCAGCTGAGCTCAGGTTCTGGGTGGATCCTCTCTGAGCTGCAGGTGATTGTGTCATTTACCTGCTTGATGTTGACGTTACGGATCAGAGCTGCAAAGACAAAGAAGAAGCAACATCTTCTGTGTGAGTTGGTCCAAAAGAACACGATCACATACTCAACGAGCACAACTCTTCAGAAATACTGCTGGAACACTTCCTGGGTGGTGGAGACTGACCTTCCACCTTCAGTTCTATGACGTTCTCTGAGTTGTCAATGTCAGTGCTGGTGTAACACATGTATGGACCTTGGTCCTCCACCTTCACCCACATCAGCAGCAGCGAGGCGTTCCCTCTGGAGATCTGGTCCTGGAAGAGTGAAGTCCGGCTTTGGAAAGATGGTATCTGTGATCCCAGCTGGTCTTTGTTGTCATAGTATGAATGGATGATATTTTTGTTAGGAATTGTTGGATCGCGATACCTTTCAAGTGTAGCTGCCGATCCGCGTGTTCTTTGAATGAAGACTTCGAGAAGAAAAGTACCACTTTCAAAATGTATTTAACAATAGAACCAATTCCAGATACAAATATTACAGAGCTCCGGGCCAGTTCATAACCCTAGCAACAACAGAGTCAATTGTCAGGGCACGAAGTCTGACAACCTAACTATCCCTTGGCCCAGTCTTTTATAGTAACACACATGCAAATTCACAATGTTCATGCAATCCAATCCAGATCCCCTGCTGGGATGACCTCGTCCTCTTCCTCCAGTCCCATTTGGTGTTGGTAGAGTTCTTCTTTTCCATTGTTTTCCCAGGTAGCCAGATACCATTCTTCATGCAAATGTGATCATCAACCCCCCTGATGTTGCGTTTACAATGAGTGTTTGACACCCCCTGCCTGACTGGCTCCTGAGATAACAATAGAACAAACAACAATCCTGCAAATGGAATGTCTCTGTTTTTATTACATTTACCAATGAGTCTACCTTGCCTAACTTCTAAGAGAAGACAGAAACATATGGTGAAACACATAACAAGATAAAGACAATTCTCAACACCATTTGCATCCAGTGGATGAGAGTATCTCCTCCAGGGAGGAAAGTGCACGGAAGGATGCATCTTTGTCCACAACACAGACTGTTGATTCTGTGAAGCAACAGATGAAGAAGGTGATAACAGTGAAACTCACACCTGTAATAGCTTGTAGTTCAGAATTTGTCGCTGTTGTGCAGGAACCCGTAATCAGTGGTTCTGGAAGTTAGACACCAGAAAACAACCCAGACAGTTGAGTCAAGTTTTCCTTTGAATGTATGTAAAAAAAAATATGTTTTTCTAATATTACAAAGGAAGCTTTGATTAAGCATTGATGAGGATTTTTTAATTTTTGGTTATTGTTCATAAAATTACCATGATAGCATTGTCAGTAAACAAAAAATAAAAGAGAAAGAAACAAGATTTCTCTCATTTCAGAGGTAAAGAGGTGACAGAGACGATGATTAGTCCTTTTAATAGCAAAATAATGATTAAACAGTGCTAATACAGCAAATGTTCAGTTTCTGAAAACTTGCTTAACGTTTCCCACAGAAACTTCTCCAATTCCCACTTGGCAACTGTAATAAAACAGCACCTTTATTTCTTCAACAGAGGGGGGAAAAAAGACCAAAACCATCAAAGCCATCTGTGTCTGTTTTTTCATGTTAGTTTGGTGGTTGGTCCTCAGGCTTTCTGGGTGGTTTTTATCATGTTCAGGTTAATTCTGAGGTGTTCTGGACTCCTGAGGGTCTGTTGGTGCTGCTCACAGCCAGCGGGCCGCTTCCTTCCTTCGAGTCTGTTGGAGTCAAAGTTAAAAGAATTCATATTCACACGTTAATCTTGGGACCTTAGCTGTTTTATTCACTGCCATTTAGCGAATAACTATGTGATTTTGAATGTCTGTCTCCCAGAATTGATCAATTCTACAGATTTATGGTCTTTTTTTTCAACTTTTTGTTGCCATTTCCCATTTTGATCCTGACGGATTGTGGTTTCTCTTCTCTGGCGCCACCATGTGGCTTCGTGCCGAACTGTAGATTCTTTATTTCACTGACCTTTGACCAAATGAAGCTCTGCTGCCCCGTAGTTTGAGCTGCAGAGGCGGGTGGCCCATAGGGGGCGCTGGGGCACCCCCCTCCTGAAGCGGTGGGGAAAAATTATATATATAATTTTCTTTTTACAAAATGTTATTATCATCAATGTCATTTAAGTGTATTTAAACTGTATACACATCATTTCCACCAACTGACTCTCATTCAACAGTGAATTTCCACTGACAGGACAAACTGGTATCATTTAGTCCAGGGGTCCCCAGACTTTCCTGTGAGGGCCACATAACTTTCCCCTTCTCTGATCAGGGGCCAGCGTCAGTGTGTAACAGAAACAGTCTGAGGATTGCAGGAGTGCCTAAACGTAAAAATGTATTGTTTTCAAGAAAGCACAATCAAATAACCCTTTCTGGATTCTTCGCAGAACAAAAGTCAGGAAATAAATAATAACACTATTAATGAAATAAATAATAACCAAATAACTCTCTCTGGGTCTGTCACAAAAAAAATAATTCAAATTCTTTCGTCTTCTGCTGCAGCTGGGCGTTTACATTACCCCCGATTTCTTCAATGTGTCTGGTGATTGTACTCGCTGATACACTCACGGCATTAAAGACATCTTTCTTCTCGGGACACACCACCTCCGCCACAGCGTTTATGCATTTCTTGACAAACTCTCCATCAGTGAAAGGTTTACGGCTGCTTGCTATCAGTGGAGCAGCCTGAAAGCTGGCCCCAACAGATGCCTGGTCCAGCTGAGCTTGGCGTCCAAATGTATTCTGCTGAGCTAACGGTCCACTTGTTAGCTTTGAGAGTTTGTCTGTTCACATTTGGCCTTGCAAGCTATCGTACTTGTCTTTGTGACGGGGTTCATAGTGTCACCGCAGATTGTATTGTTTGAATACCGCCACCTCCTCTTGACAGATGAGTCAGGCAGCCTTTTCTTTGCATTGAACAAAAAAATAATGGTTTGTCCACTGCAGGTTAACTGCCCTGCGTTCTGAATCAATTTTTCTCTGAACTAATCTTTTCGCCATTATTCCGTTCTCTCTTTGAGAGGGGCGGATTAAGGATTTTTTTGTTTGTTCTGTACTTCATATGTAGCATATGAACTTTACACACTACTATAATAGGACTTTAATATCTTCATGGAATAATTGAATTTTTATATGGCTGCTTTTAACTTGTTGACACTTCTACACTTTAGAGACATTTCCAGTAACCACATAATAAGATGAAGGGCCTGATTTACTTTATTTTTTTTATTCATTAAATACATCATTATCGTTTAAATATATTTTTATATTATCTAAGGTATTTTTCTCCTTTATGATTATTTTGATCTCTAGGCGCATCATTGTCTGTATTTTCTACATATTGAATATTTTCATTGAGAGAAAAATAATGATTTCAGCACCAGCGTTCACAGAACGTAACTGAACATTTGTAAAATATGACACCAAAACACAAAAACAATATTGGTCATTGAAACACATCAAAAGGATCCTTTTCCCACAAACTCTCATGTTTTTACAGTGTTAATCCTGAATGTGATCTGAAGTTACAGACCTTCTTTAGCTAACATAACTGATCAGCCTTTATCATCAGCAGCTTCCCCAATAAACCAGCTGCTTATAAAGAGACTAAAACTGACCCGTCCACTCTTTCATTCCTCAGTAGAACTTCTGGAGACCTCCCTCAGGTGTCCAAGTCACTGAACATCAAGTATCTGGATCTGGCTTCCCTGTACGACATGATGGAAAGCCTCAAACCTTCTGAAGCTGGACCTGTGTGCTGATTCTCCAGGTCCTTTTGATGGTTGAGGTCAGTTTTCATGGACTGTGATTGTCTGATGGCGCCGTTTTAAGCCTTTAAACATCATTTTTCAGTGGAGAAGCAACAGTCGTCTCCTGGTGTCCCTTTGACCTGAAGCCTCCAGACATCGTGTTGGTGTGTCGGATCATGTTGCTGAGTTGATCCTCTGCTCCAGTGACGTGCGGTGAGGTTCATGGCTGGTGAGGCTCTGACTCCTCAAGAGTCAGATTTACGATTTAAGAACTGAAAAAAGCATCTTATTTCACCATTTTTCCAACAGCATACAACTGATAATGCTTCATATCCCATCAGCATTCCTCTTTCAATTACACTCACAAACCAACACAAATATATACACAGGACCATATTTGTCCTATAAGAACTTTCTTTTATAGCTATGGATAGAGCACCATCTTGTGTTTTAAGAAATTCATTGATACTGTAAACAATTAAAGTGCAGAGATGTGTGCAGCACAAATTAATTTTGACCAACAGCAAAAATTTCTGTTATTTTTCAAACAAATTCTGGTGCTTCAATAAATTTGAATAAAGTTTGCCTATTAAGGCACCAGCGAGAAAGCACCTGCCAGCCTGCGTGCGCCCCCTGGGGGTGAGGCGAGTACTGTGTTGGGAAAATCGCGAATTGCATTTTATGTTATTGCTATTTTAATAACAGTAGAGTAGTTTCGTAGGTAATACGAGAAGGATTCAAATGTGGGAAAGTGGAGTGTGGGAACGGATGTGTATGTGAGCATGTTAGTTAGAAGGAGGACCAAACAATAATGTGTGATATCTGCTTAGGTTAGGGTCCTCAGGCCTGTGCACCTGTGCGTAGGCTGAGAACCGCTCCAATATGGTCAAAACATGAGCAATGTGACTCGGCGAGCATAAACGTTCCCTGCCTGTGTGAGAAATGTAGCTGATGCCGTCTGTGTAATGAAGATACGCCTCCTGCTGTGTAATCATGCCTGTTTTAATAAAAGAGACAACGCTGGGGAGGAGGAGGAGAGTCTCCGGGACGACGCGGCAGAGTTCGTGTCTGATCGGAGCGCCACTCCCCTGGCCAGGGGAAAAGTCTTCCAAGTCTGGTCTCAACTTGTGAACTTTGTTGGTGCGCCTGTCTGAGTACACTTCTGAGGATTTCGACGACAACTGCCTGCCTCACCTGCGGACTTTCCTCTGCACTTTATTGGGCGGTCAGCAAAAGACATTGTTACCATATGGATTTTAGAGAGGACCTGAGAGCAGACCAGAGCGCGGTGGTAAGAAGGTCCAAATGAGTTTTATTTCGGGGGGCAACACAAAGACAAACAGTCCTGGACTGCGGGTAGCTCAGGAATAGGATCCGCACTTCATGGGGTCCAACGGAGAGTCCTCAAACCAGAAGCAGTCCTCCGGGACTGCTGAGAACCCAGGAACAGTCCTCCACGACTGCGGGGAGCCCAGGTGAGTCCTCGAAACAAAGCAGTCCTCCGGGACTGTAGAGAACCCAGGACCGCTCACCGGTCCAGCAGAACGGCATGGAGTCCTCGAGCGTGCCGGGGAAAAAAACAGGACAGCAACAGAGACAACAAAACACTCCAGCCCCGATGGGCAGGCGCTCCCTCCTTAAGTAGGCAGCCAGGTGGCAATCGCCCACAGGTGCGCCTGCCTACAGTGCCAGCTGTAGGCAATGAAGCTCCCCTACGCCCCCGGGAGGAAAAAAACAGACACCACCCTGGACCCCAACAGACATGACAGACTGCAGAAAGTCATGGTGTATAACTATTCTGTAAAGTTCATATTAGCAATATGGCACACGTCATGCAACCCAGTTTGTATTGGATCGTGCAGTCAGACGTGAGGCACAATTCTCCCCTGCCTCACCCGGGGTTTCTGCCCTGGATTTGATCGGGAAAACAATTTTTACTTAATAAAATGGCAGAAATGTGTAGTCATACTCCAAATGCATTTTAACACATATCAGTGGAAAATATTAATCTTTATTTTTGTACACTTTCTTTTTGGTCAGATGAGGCACTGCCTCACCTGCCTCCCCTCCCCACGTCACTGTGTTAATTATGTCCTACCTGGTCAAAAGTGAATTCAGTACCCGACACTTAACAGCTGACTGGACAGTTGTGCCGTCAGTACTAACGGCCCAGTCGGAGCAAAGATGGTCTGTGCGGCAATTTTAAGTAAATATTGTCATTTTAAATGTCATACTCATGAACGTTCTACTTGGGAGAGAGTTGCTCTAATCAGAATAATTGGGAATTCATGCAATCTGATTGGCTTTTAGTGGAGGTACCGTAATTTCACGAACACATGGAGCACTTAAGTCTTAAATCTTCTCCAACCTGGACGGGGCCCCTGATACTGCGGTGGCCTTCAGAACTGAAGAAGCCTTCTGGACAGAAGGTGTGAAACGTCTTCAAAAGAGAGTAAAACACTGAGTTTCTAGTGGATGCACAATCTGTGGAAGCCAACATAGAAACTTCTGAAGAGCCAAAGTTCTTGCAACAAAAATATAGTCCCCAATTAGGTTGGTTTGTTATCACACGACCCCGTCCCCATTATCTTAAGAGAATATAAAAGAATGAGTGGAGACAGAAGAGAGAATGAGATGTTTTTGGCGCATGTCGCTCTTGATTTTGTGTTTATTTTTGCAGTAAACTTAAAGGAGGCCTTTTCACTTTATGTTTGATTAAATTTAAGCTGATATTTCATTCTTGACATCTTTAAATTTACAGTATTCATGGGAGATTTATTTGGTCATTTTGCTTCTTTTTATTTCCTATTTCCCACATTTATTCATAGTTTTTATTAGATTGCAATAAATCCTATAACATTGACCAGACTGACTAAAGTCAAATGAGCTGTGGTTCCCACCGATAGCCGTCATTCTGATGGGTTTTTGCTGGCTGCAGCTGAAATATTCCAATGCTCCATGTCACAGATACAGTAAATACTAAACCCTAAAGATTCTGAAGGCATGATGTAAAATAGTAAAGTATAATACAGACATTTGAAGAGACAATTAAGAGAATGTTTCCATGCTTCTAAGAGTGGCCGAGGAGCCGTTTAGAACTTTATAAAGATGCATTGTGTGATACCAGGAACTAATTTAACTTCAAGGCGAAGCTGCTTCTGCTTTGTCGACCATCCACTGATCTCCTGAAAGTCCACCAGCGCTTTTTAAAAACTGAATTTTTCATCTATGGAGGGAGTAGACGGCAGATGTTTCCACAGATGCTCTTCACCAGTGGTCAGTGAGTGATGCAGCAGATGAGCGGGAGTTGACTGGCTTCAACCAGCTACTGTCTCAATGTCTCCAGCCCATAGTGTGGATTCTTTACGAGATCAGACAGCAGCTTCACTCCTAAATCCTGCAGCTGGTTCCCACTCAGGTCCAGTTCTCTGAGATGGGAGGGATTGGACCTCAGCGCCGAGGCCAGAGAGCCACAGCTGATCTCTGATAAGCTGCAGCGCATTAATCTAAATAAAGAAGGGAAACTTTTATAAGGTTATAAGTGAAACCAGTATTCATCTGAAAGGTTAATCAAAGGCATGATCTGTAAATATTTAATTTAGTTACAGGTTAAAAAATGATTGTAATATGTAATTACCACAATTCCAACCTCTCAGGTTTGCACTGTTCCAAAGGAGAATATATATTGTTCTGGCCCTCACTCTTCCCAGGTTCTCCCACCTCTTTCCCTCCCATCTCATCATGGAGATCCATCTCACCTGTGGCTCATCTTTAAAGGCACAACCTGTCTTAGATGACTTCCTGTCTCCCTCACCATCTCCCTCCTCGTTGGCTGGTGTCTACCAGGCACCCTCACCTAGTTTTGACTAATTTTGGTTACCATCTGTGGGCTTTTTCATTGTCCTTAAATCAGTTCATCATGAATAAGTGGTCCCCGTGTGGCCCTCCCTCCTGAAGGAACTGGGCACAACACACACACTCAGAAAGTGTGAGGACCCTCGGATGGAATAATGGACATTTTTGAGAATGGTGTTTACCTCAGAGTTTCCAGTCGGCAGTTTGGAAAGTGGAGAAAACCACAGAGCAGCTTCACTCCTGAATCCTGCAGCTGGTTCTGACTCAGGTCCAGTTCTCTGAGATGGGAGGGATTGGACCTCAGCGCCGAGGCCAGAGAGCCACAGCTGATCTCTGATAAACTGCAGTAACGCAAGCTGAAAAATGCAGGATAAGGTTATACGGAGCAGGTCTGCATGTTATCTGCATCAGTACTAAACCTACGTTAGTTCTTAGTTGGGTCAGACCTGAATTCACGATATTACAAGGAATTTTTTTCATGTGGTGCATCACAGCAGTGTTGAGAACAGCCTCACTTCACCATCTTAGCCGCTGGTATATAGGTAGAAAAATGAAGACTGACCTGAGCCTCTCCAGTTTACAATTTGGACTCTCCAGTCCAGAACAGAGCCGCTTCACTCCTGAATCCTGCAGCTGGTTCTTACTCAGGTCCAGTTCTCTGAGATGGGAGGGATTGGACCTCAGCGCCGAGGCCAGAGAGCCACAGCTGATCTCTGATAACCTGCACTTAATCAATCTGAAAAATGCAGGATGAGGTTATACGGTGCAGGTCTGCATGTTATCTGCGTCAGTACTAAACCTACGTTAGTTCTTAGTTGGGTCAGACCTGAATTCACGATATTACAAGGAATTTTTTTTAATGTGGTGCATCACAGCAGTGTTGAGAACAGCCTCACTTCACCATCTTAGCAGCTGGTATATAGGTAGAAAAATGAAGACTGACCTGAGCCACTCCAGTTTACAGTTTGGTTTCTCCAGTCCAGAACAGAGCAGCTTCACTCCTGAATCCTGCAATGTGTTGTGGCTCAGGTCCAGAACCCTCAGATGGGAGTGGTTGGACTTCAGAGCTGAGGCCACAGAATCACAGCTGGTCTCTGATAAACTGCAGCCCCATAGTCTAAAATAACAATTATTTTGAGAGAAGACAAATAAAAATCAACATGTATCAGAGCAAAACACAGCTTACAAGCAACAAACCTCTGGTCCTGCACCGGCTTATCTGCCGTATGTTCCTATTTTGGGTTCTTTCAGGGCGGTTGGACAAGATCTACAGCGTATGTAAAGTGTGTGTGGGTCAAAATACCTTCCAGGTTTGTGAGACCACATTTCTCAGTAGCACTCAACTCTTGTCAGGAGTTGGGACAAAGCGACCCACTCCTGATAGCTTGTGGGCGATGCTGCAGCGACCCTGCAATCCCTACACTCTCTGGTGAAACCAAATCAAAGGTTTTAGACACTGCTGGATGCTGGAAGGGTGGCTATAGTCTGGACGCATAGTTCCCCTGACTGCACATTTCTCCAACAATGATTGGCAGCTGGTGTCACTTGTTCTCCAGATGAGAGAAGGAAAGAGAGCCCCCCCACAGTGTGATTGATTGCCCCACTGCAAGCTCAATGCTGCCAGAAAACATTGCAGGAGCATCAATTCCCCTCAGGGCATCAACAAGGACCTCAGGAAAAGGTGCAGCTGCCACCTACTAGAGACAAGCACACTGAGCTGAGATTCAAAGCCCTCTCCTCCCAAGAGAAGAGCTTGTTTGTTGGAGGCTCTTCTGGGCGATACCTGGTGCCACAGCTCCAGCTCAGCCCGTCTCTGGAGCTGAGGTGGAGCTTAGCAAGTTTCATGGTTCTCCACCACTTCCTCTCGCTGAGGACCTTCTCAGCTGGTGGTTTCTGCTCCACCTTCCAAGTTGAGCAGGTGATACTTCTGCATTCCTGCCACCAGTGTCTCTGCAGAAAGAGTCTTCTCTACTGTTTTATATTAGATTGTAGAAAATTAGGATTTTTGGCTGATGTCTTAGATGTTGTTGACTAAGAGCAGGTTTTTCTTTAATAACATAGAGAGATTCGATGAGAAGAGCAAATGTATTATTTCATGAGCTACTTCCACTACTATTATATACACATACTTCCATATTGTCTTAGATTGCAAGCTGCATTTATTGCATCGTTCATAGAAAGTCATATTTGTGAGGAGAAAAACTCCAATAAGGTCATTTTCTTTAATGACCATTACAACAGAAGGAGGCGATGAACAAACAGATTTATATAAATATTTGTGAAAACTTATGGATGGAAACCTTTTTAAAATGGCTGCATTGTGTAGAATCGGTGTAGAATCAACTTGTTGACTTCTGATTTGGACTCCAATGGAAGTGAGGTGCAACAATTGCGGATGCTGAAAGCTTCAGATCTTCATGAAGGTTTCTGTGGTTGGACTGACCTGCTGCCCCTTTAAGAGGGGGCAGGTTTGGGCTTCTGGCTGGAATGAAGCCACCTAAGATGAGAATGACTGCAGGCTTTCGGTACCAAGGTTTAACAGGGTGCTCACTTCACACTTGGGCTTTTCTCTTTTTTGGGATGGCTTTTCTCAGTAGAGAAGGGGCATGGCACACTGCAGCAGCTTTCTTTTTGGGTTTCTAGTTTTCCTTCTGATCTTTAAAAGACAGGAAGAACCATTTTTGATTGGTCTGAATGTTTGGGCGGTTTTGTGGCCAGCCTAAAATAAAACAAGACAAATCTACAACTGATACTTCCTTTCTAGTCATTGATGACCATCCTCACATGGGACAGATTTCCACAACCAATTTAATACTGCAAATCTGTCCTGTGTGGTCTTTTTTCTGAGAACTGTAACACTACGTTTATAACAAAGATCAAACATGTAAACATTTATTGTCTAACTAGTTACACCTGGGAAAGTACTGGATCATCTCTGACTGACCTGAGAGTCTCCAGCTCACAGAGAGGATCCTGGAGAAAACCACAGAGCAGCTTCACTCCTGGATCCTTCAGCTGGTTAAAACTCAGGTCCAGAAACCTCAGATGGGAGGGATTGGACCTCAGCGCCGAGGCCAGAGAGTCACAGCTGATCTCTGATAAACTGCAGTTCCACAGCCTGGAAAAGGAATAAATGGGGCAAATAAAAACACATTTCTAAATCTGAAAATGAAGAGAAAAGCAGAAAATGTAAGGAAATTTAGAAAAGACCAACAGAGGCCTCCTGACCTGAGCGTCTCCAGTCTGCAGTTTGGATGCATCATTGCAGAAGACAGTAACTTTACTCCGGCATCTGTCAGGCTTTGGTTCTTGCTAAGCTCAGCTCCCGTAGATGAGAAGGGTTTGACGTCATTGCTGAGGCCACAACTTCCCAATGACTCGTTGAAAGAAAACTACCAGGCAGTCTGTTGTGTATGAAACAAAAATAGCGAGTCAAACTTTGTGATTTCTAATCAACTTATCTGAGAATCTACCTCAACACAAATGTAGCTCATTTCCTGGAAAAGCTAAATTCAACACCGTAGAGCAGCAGTTTGAACGACCATCAGATCTGAAATGCAACTCAATATTTAAAATGATTATAGCAAATGGTTTAAAGAAACGTGCATCTTTTTATCTGTCTATCGGCTCTTTGGATATTTTGCATTTCATCCAATTTGTACGATCGTGCGTCAAGTCTTAATTCAGCGATCCGATCGATGACATCAGAGTCTCTGGTTGCATCGATTGCCCTCAGCTTCTGTTCTATCTGCCTGTTTCCCTTCAAATCATTTTCACTGCACCTTTTGTTGCTAGTGATGAAGTTGCCACCTAACGGGTGTGGAAAGGCTCAAACAACTTTGTGGGTCACATAAAGGCTCCAAACGGAACCGCCACAAAGACCTAAAACACCCATTTAAACCAACGAGGCCGGCTGTTTTTACGTTGAACAAATGAAACATAATAGTCACGTGTCATTAGTTAAAATGTGTTTTTCTGTCGTTACGATGTATACAAACAAACAAAAGTTATTTAATGACATAACAGTAATTTCATGATAGTAAGTTAACTTGTGGCTCCTATTATTCCTGCCTTATGTTGGTTTGTCTGGATTGACCTTTGAACTTATATCCAGCCAGTGTTGAACATTTCTGGATGAATTGTTGTGTTTTAATTTATGGACCCTGAAATGGAGATAAAGAATTGAAGGAATGACCACTGGAGGGGGTATTGCTACCTGACATGATCCACTCGCTTGATTTAAACGCCGATGTCCGGCCCCAAAAATCTTTACTTACTCGAACTTCCTGCAGTTCCTCACAGATGGAATCAGGCGACGTCGTCCCTCATCTGAGGTGTTGTACAGCCGCAGGTCCAGCTCATCCAGAACATCCTCTGACATCTGCAGCAGGTAGGCCAGAGCTGAACAGTGGATCTCTGACAGTCTCCTCTCTGATTTCTTCTCTGACTTCAGGAACTCTTGGATCTCCTGATGGACTGACTGATCCTTCATCTCCATCAGACAGTGGAAGATGTTGATGCTTCTGTCTGGGGAGATTTCATCACAGTTCTCCTCCTTCAGGTTGTTGAGGACCTTCTGGATGGTTTCTGGGTGGCTGCTCCTCTGATCCAACAGTCCACCCAAGATCCTCTGATTGGACTCCAGAGAGAGACCATGAAGGAAGCGAACAAACAAGTCCAGGTGGCCATTTTCACTTTTGAGAGATTTCATTAGTGCTCTCCTGAGGAAGCCATCAAGAGATGTGATTGGTTCAGAATATTTTAGGAACTTATTTATAACCGCTGTGTCTTTCCTGGTGTAATGGTGGAACATGTAGACGGCAGCCAGAAACTCCTGAACGCTCAGATGAACAAAGCAGTAGACTGATTTCTGGAAGATCACACTCTCTCTCTTGAAGATCTCTGTACAAACTCCTGAGTACACCGACACCTCGGAGACGTCCAGTCCACATCGCTCCAGGTCTTCTGAGTAGAACATGATGTTTCCTTTCTCCAGATGTTCAAACGCCAGCCGACCCAACTTCAGAAGGAGTTCTTTATCAGCCTCAGTCAGTTCCTCTGGTCTCTGCTTTCCTCCATACTTCTGCTTCTTCCTCTTTATCTGAACCCTCAGGAAGTGTGAGTAGAGGTCAGTCAGGGTTTTGGGCAGCTCTCCTCTCTGGTCTCTGGTCATCATGTCCTCCAGAACTATAGCAGTGATCCAGCAGAAAACTGGGATCAGACACATGATGTGGAGGCTCCTGGAGGCCTTGATGTGTGAGATGATTCTCTTGGACAGATCTTCATCACTGAACCTCCTCCTGAAGTACTCCTCCTTCTGGGAGTCAGTGAAGCCTCGTACTTCTGTGATCCTGTCAACACACGAGGGAGGAATCTGATGGGCTGCTGCAGGTCTGGAGGTGATCCAGATGAGAGCTGAGGGAAGCAGGTTCCCCTGGATGAGGTTCACCAGGAGCACGTCAACTGACGATACTTGTGTGACATCAGAGATGACCTGATGCTTGTTGAAACCCAGTGAAAATCTGCTTTCATCCAGGCCATCAAAGATGAACAGAAGTTTTCCAGACAGATCTTCTGCTCTGATCTTCTGTAATGTTGGATGGAAAACATGAAGTAGTGAGAGAAGACTGTGCTGCTCATCTCTGATCAAGTTCAGCTCCCTCCATGAGAGCGGAAGCACCAGACTGATGTCTTGGTTCTCCAAACCTTCTGCCCAGTCCAGACTGAACTTCTGCACTGAGAAGGTTTTTCCAACGCCGGCGACACCGTTGGTCAGAACCACTCTGATGTGTCTCTGTTGCTCAGATAAGACTTTGAAGATGTCCTGGCACTTGATTGGAGTGTCCTGGATGTTCTTCTTGGAGGTTCTCTCAAGCTGTCTCACCTCATGTTGTGTGTCCACCTCCTCACTTTGTCCCTCAGTGATGTAGAGCTCAGTGTAGATCTTGTTCAGCAGGGTTCCACTTCCTGCTTCATGAGTTCCTTCAGTCACATGTTCACATCTTCTCTTCAGACTCATCTTATGACCTTCTATCACCTCCTGCAGATCACTTCCTGAACATAAGTAAACCAATGATTTCCATCTATAATAAATCATCAACACAACTCCAAATTCATGACATCACAAATTAAATCTCATATTGAACAGTTTTACTTTGTTTGGGCTTCATTTCAGCATCTCCAGATCTGCTTCCAGATTGTGAACAAGAGGACTCTCCTGGTGGAGCTGCCTGGTCCCAGTTTGATAGGATGTGCTCCCCCCTCTCACTATGAAACACATCTCTATTAGTCCTTTGATTTATAGGATGAAAGAACCCGATCAAGACTCAATATTGTTCCAGCATTTATGTCTGAATTCATCTTTCAGTTTAAACCTGATTCTTGTTTCTAATCAACAATATTCACATTAAGTCTGTAACTATATGACTGTCTGAGGTTTAAGTGTTAAACATCTCCAATAATAAACTCACAACCTGCTGCTGTTAATGTGACTAACAGCTGCCACACAAACACATCATCACGCTTTAGTTTTCTTACATTTTCTCTGAACTTCTGAAGTCTATTGGTACATCTTTGGACTGATCACTCCTCAGGGACACCCAGCTGGGCACTGTGGACTCTGCTCTGTCCTCGTCCATCCTGAGGAAACATCAGAAATAGTGATGAGACTGTGATGAAGGTAAATAATCTGTAGAGGTTGTAGTTAAATAATCCCAATTCACTGCATTTTTATCAAACAGGAACATTTCTAATCCATTCTGGATAACAACTGAATCAATAAATCAGTGATGTATCTGTATAATTTTCATGTTTTCAGAGTTTAAGCTGCTTTTTTTAACTGTTCCCTGCAGTGAGAAAAGAACTGGCACCTTTTCCAGCCCCTCATCCTGCAGCACTGAATGTGCTCTAAAGTTCTTTCCAGAGCAAACGTCTCTGCACTTGCAGCAACATGTTGTAGTCATGGATCCGTGAGGAGAACCGGATACAGGAAACGCCCCCACTTTGATCCCAAAACCCAACTGGTGGCCAACGGTTGTCCGGCAACGACGGGGACGCTGGTCCATCGGGCCCACAACCCTGGTTTTCCACAGGCCAACATGGTGAAAGGACTGTGCACCGTTTCATTTCAAAGAGCTGATTAATTTCATTTTTCACGATAGTGGAGGCTAATACCTACAAAATGATGTTTTGTATGGTTGTGAAATGTTCTAAGGCAGAGTTATGTGGTTCAGAAAACCTTACTTTAAAGGTGAGCCTTGAGGTCCAATACCGAAGTTTTCAGAGTGCCCTTTGGACCTGTCGCTCTTCAGGGACACACAGCTGGACACTGTGGACTCTGCTCTCTCTTCCTCTTCCATCACACATTCGCTCATTTTTAAATGTGAGTCTAAACGGTTAAGCAGGAACAGTCTGCTGACACAGAAAAGAAGATTAAAGAACATGATTCTCAGCATGAAGACAAGCAGAGGTCTGTCCAATGACGTATTGTCGGCTCATTCACATCAAAATCTATTATATGATGTCACCCTGTACATCATACAGGCCACATATATATTGGAAAAAAGTTTTGGGACATCTTAAAAGTTTACACCATGTTAAATATAAAATAGTTGTGGAAAAAATGTTTCTCCTGGGTGTTTCAAAAGGTGCGGTGGCATCAGACGGACGCACACAAATACAAATTAAATCATTTTTATCTGGTTATGGTTTACAAGAAAACCTAAATTCTTTCAAGATGTCAGTTCTCAACATTAAATTCAACAAATAAGATGAGAATGCATTCAAAACTAAACAGAAATAAGTCATCACATCATCAAAGTGGGTCAAATGCAGCATCATCTTCTGTCATCTCAGACAGGATTCCAAGAAGAGGATCTTCATTTTCAACGCACCTTGACATCTCATCATGGCTCGTCTGTCAGATTACAAGCAGCTTTTTTGATCAGGCGCATCATGTTTCTCACCAACACATGATGGTGCTGGAAAAAACATTTGTAGCCTGACCTAGAGGTCAAAACTCTGCATGGCGTGCACAGCTACTAGTTGCAGCTGGTGGTTGTGGCGGAGGAGATCCCAAACATATCTAGCAAGCTTGTTTTGGAGCAGAGCTTGTCCACCACCTCTGACCCCACTCATCACAGAAGTCCCACCATATCCATGGCCAGGTGTGTTGGCAGCATTGGAGCCAGCCTCAGGAAAAAGGTGTGTCAATATCTCAGAAGTGATGATCAAGTTGACACGACCCAACAGAAGTCAAGCAACCCAACATGCTGAATAGAATAGATGACACACAGCAAAGGGCAAAAAACACCCAATTCTGCTCAGACTAATCTCATCTGACCACATGTACAGGACCAAAAATATCAAAACACCATGGGTTTAGGTTTCGTTTCGTTTTCTTGACTGCTTCATTCAAAACAGAACACATTTCATAAATCCATAATAACAAATTCATATTCCACAAAGAACCAGTTGTTAAAACAATAAAATGGAATGCCTTGATCTCTCCCTCTTTACATACTCTCCTTTTTAAATAAAGGATTGATTGTCCCCCTGGTGGAGGGACAAAGAGAGGAGGCTAAAACTGTCGCGTTTGTGTCCCTCTTTCCGTGGATTTTTCCACTAACTGCAAATAATATTGTCGACTTATTGTGAGTATTAAAATGTGCTTCCTCAACCTCTAAAATGTTGGCTCAGGGTTAGCGGAAAACGCAGTTAGAGGAAACACGCTACAAAGTTTGATCATCCGTCACAACATTCCCGTCGACTAGCCGCAATGTGCGTCCGAAACACGCGCACGCTCATTGCGCACACGCAGCGGAACATTGATTCGAGACGACAGCAGTGAAAGAACCAAATGAACCTTTCAC
The DNA here is from genome assembly GCF_003711565.1 of Takifugu flavidus. Lineage (NCBI taxonomy): Eukaryota > Metazoa > Chordata > Actinopteri > Tetraodontiformes > Tetraodontidae > Takifugu > Takifugu flavidus. The sequence continues at coordinate 3,082,240 of NC_079536.1, forward strand.
TTTCGCTTCTTCTTCCTCTATCAAATCAAATCAATTCATCTTTATTTATATGGCACTTTTCATACGCTAGGTAGCACAAAGTGCCTCACAAAGGATAAAAACAGCAAAGAGAACAACAGAATTAAGAAAAGGACAGACATGCGTAAAGAAAAGGACACACATGCATACAACACACTTACACACACACCCACACACATAAACAAGCTGAGGCAAGCTGAGACATGGCTGGGCACCGAGACCTGAGGCGAAGGAGACGCCACCTTGGAGGCCCACCAGGCTACACGTCACGTGTTCGTGTTTTGATCGCGTCATATCCAGCACAGGCGCCTCTCTTCAGAACAATTTGGTCCACGTTTGAACTGAAAAGAAGATTAAAGAACATGATTCTCAGCATGAAGACAAGCAGAGGTCTGTCCAATGACGTATTGTCGGCTCATTCACATCAAAATCTATTATATGATGTCACCCTGTACATCATACAGGCCACATATATATTGGAAAAAGTTTTGGGACATCTTAAAAGTTTACACCATGTTAAATATAAAATAGTTGTGGAAAAATGTTTCTCCTGGGTGTTTCAAAAGGTGCGGTGGCATCAGACGGACGCACACAAATACAAATTAAATCATTTTTATCTGGTTATGGTTTACAAGAAAACCTAAATTCTTTCAAGATGTCAGTTCTCAACATTAAATTCAACAAATAAGATGAGAATGCATTCAAAACTAAACAGAAATAAGTCATCACATCATCAAAGTGGGTCAAATGCAGCATCATCTTCTGTCATCTCAGACAGGATTCCAAGAAGAGGATCTTCATTTTCAACGCACCTTGACATCTCATCATGGCTCGTCTGTCAGATTACAAGCAGCTTTTTTGATCAGGCGCATCATGTTTCTCACGAACACATGATGGTGCTGGAAAAAACATTTGTAGCCTGACCTAGAGGTCAAAACTCTGCATGGCGTGCACAGCTACTAGTTGCAGCTGGTGGTTGTGGCGGAGGAGATCCCAAACATATCTAGCAAGCTTGTTTTGGAGCAGAGCTTGTCCACCACCTCTGACCCCACTCATCACAGAAGTCCCACCATATCCATGGCCAGGTGTGTTGGCAGCATTGGAGCCAGCCTCAGGAAAAAGGTGTGTCAATATCTCAGAAGTGATGATCAAGTTGACACGACCCAACAGAAGTCAAGCAACCCAACATGCTGAATAGAATAGATGACACACAGCAAAGGGCAAAAAAACACCCAATTCTGCTCAGACTAATCTCATCTGACCACATGTACAGGACCAAAAATATCAAACACCATGGGTTTAGGTTTCGTTTCGTTTTCTTGACTGCTTCATTCAAAACAGAACACGTTTCATAAATCCATAATAACATTCATATTCCACAAAGAACCAGTTGTTAAAACAATAAAATGGAATGCCTTGATCTCTCCCTCTTTACATACTCTCCTTTTTAAATAAAGGATTGATTGTCCCCCTGGTGGAGGGACAAAGAGAGGAGGCTAAAACTGTCGCGTTTGTGTCCCTCTTTCCGTGGATTTTTCCACTAACTGCAAATAATATTGTCGACTTATTGTGAGTATTAAAATGTGCTTCCTCAACCTCTAAAATGTTGGCTCAGGGTTAGCGGAAAACGCAGTTAGAGGAAACACGCTACAAAGTTTGATCATCCGTCACAACATTCCCGTCGACTAGCCGCAATGTGCGTCCGAAACACGCGCACGCTCATTGCGCACACGCAGCGGAACATTGATTCGAGACGACAGCAGTGAAAGAACCAAATGAACCTTTCACTTTCGCTTCTTCTTCCTCTATCAAATCAAATCAATTCAATCTTTATTTATATGGCACTTTTCATACGTAGGTAGCACAAAGTGCCTCACAAAGGATAAAAACAGCAAAGAGAACAGAATTAAGAAAAGACAGACATGCGTAAAAAAGGACACACATGCATACAACACACTTACACACACACCCACACACATAAACAAGCTGAGGCAAGCTGAGACATGGCTGGCACCGAGACCTGAGGCGAAGGAGACGCCACCTTTGGAGGCCCACCAGGCTCTACACGTCACGTGTTCGTGTTTGATCGCGTCATATCCAGCACAGGCGCCTCTCTTCAGAACAATTTGGTCCACGTTTGAACTGAAATACTGGGAAACAACTGGAGTTCGTCTGACAGATGTTCGTTTTTGATGCGGAATCAAACTGGGTCAACTTTTTGATCTATAGGATCCCCTCTGGTTCAGAGTGTCCCCTATAGGATATTGACAGTTCTGACCTTTTGGGGGCTGCACACACCTCTTAATGGTGACGGCACCAACGGAGCTGATCCAGTTGTCATCAGCTGGCCAGTCTGACTCCAGCTCATTAGGGAAATTTGCTGATCTGGAGGAGAAGCTTTCAAAACTTGACGGGCTGGGGGGGAATGACTGTAATTTTGGAATCAGCGTGCCAATTTTATTTTTGATCAGAATAATTTAGAATATTTCAACAGGATATTTTCAAATTGTTCCCCAGTGGAGCTGCCAACTGAATATGGTGACCTGCTCCTACACACAGAAATCCGATGGCTCAGCAGGGGACGGATTTTGCTTCCTTTTTTGTCCCTTTTGAGTGAAATAAAAGAGTTCATGCAGTCCAGAGGGAAGACGCGCCGCGCTGCTGGAGGACACTGGCTGGACACTGGACCTTGCATTTTTAACGGACATTACTGGGAAACGGAACAGTTTGAACTGGGAGCTGCAAGGCAAAGGTGAGACTGTTGCTGATAGGATCAGTGCTGTAAATGCATCTAAAGCCAAGATGAACATTTTCTCTGTGCATTTCCAGACAAAAGGTGCTGCACTTCCCCTCTGTGCAGATGGTGCTGAGAGACAACGCTCCTGCATGTGAGGCTTTGGACTAAAGCGCAGAAAAGTGCTCTCAGCTCATAAAAAGACTTGGGCAGAGTTTGAGAACAGGTTTTGGGACCTGGATCAGCTTGAGCCATGTGTGTCCTTCATTTCTAACCCTTTCATGAACGTGGACATATCATGCATTGCTCAGCAGTTCAGTGCAACCTTCAGCCTGGATGCTGCACAGATGCTAATTGAAATTGTACCATTGTGAAATGAGCTGCAGCTCAAAGCCTCTCAGGCTGCACCAAACTTTTGGTGCCTTGTTGACACAGAAAAGTACAGTGGTGTATGGAGCTCCAGCTTATGTCATTAGAATCTACATGATTCAGTTTATTCATGCTTTTAGTGCTCTTTTGACTGAATTTTACCAGGTAAAAATGTACCTTTTCTGCCCCAATAAAAGAGTTCCTCTGTGTTCTAAGAGTTTAAAGAAATGCATTTAAAAACCTTAAAAGGAGGCCAGATTTCCTCCAAAAGCCTGGTTTGACCAGCAAGTCTGGCTCATTAACAGTTATTGATGAGCTCTTTTTCTGTGATATCTGTCATTTAAGTCCTAAAGCTATTTAAGGGTCGTTTTCCTTCCACTTCTCAATCACCGACGTGTCCAACTTCACAGGATTTAAACTTAACAGAAAATATAAGGACTCAACTTTATTTATACCCAAAATTACATAATTTTCATTACATAAACTTCCTCATGCAAATATTTACACTGTATGATATTAAACTATTAGCATTACACAGATGTAATTTAACTTATGCCAAAATGTACATGTAAAAATGTTTTGATCCTCAGTCACATAACACAAAGCAGATAAACACATAACAGTAAAGTTTCAAATTTTAAAAAATATCAAATCTAAATGTGGCGGGGTGGGGAGAGGTGTATCGGTCGACGACAACGCCACCTGGGGAATTTCACCCCAGGAATTAACCGGGAATCGGGCACACGCAGATAAGGTTCTATTCCCGAGGCAGAGACAAGATTGAGGGTTAAGCACTACGATTTTATTAAATCCAATAAACAAAAAAATAACTCGGCGGTCTAAAAGTCAAACAAAAGGGGTGGACAGGGCTGGGGCCCCACCGGCAGGTAAAACTCAATTAGGGAGATAAACTAAAAAACACACCCGTGCTACTGCAACCAAAACCACACACGAGGGGTGAGGAAAACGCCCTCCACCAGGGGTTGGTCCCCGCCGTGGCCCGCAGCACCTGTCCACAAAGAAAAGAGAACAATTACATTTCCAGCGGTAACAATTGACGCGACGAGCACACACGCACACACACCTCACACAGACAGGCAATAAATTGTGACCAACAAGAAACAAACAAGAAACGAACAGAAACAAAACCTAAAAAAGTAAATGCCAGTTGATACGATTTACGCACACTGTTAAGAATCTAAAATGACAGCAACAGCTCCGTGGTCGCCTCGGCGGCACCACTACGTCCCCCGAGCGAAGGGGGGCGAGAGAGAGCGAACAGGAGAGGGTCCCGAAAGCGGGACGGAGCCAAAGCAGCAGTGGGTCCAGTACGCGAGGTAGTCCGTGCCGACTGTGTTTGGTGGCACCACCACTCCATGAAGGGTTCCCGCTGGGGCCACGCGACCCACCGACGCCAGCCACCTGCCCAGTGCAGACCAGCGCGCGTGCCTTACGGCAAAGCGTTGTAAACGGTTTCTGTTGGTCGAACCGCCCAGATCAGCCGCAACCCCGCCGTCCCGTCGAAGGGGGAAAACAACTAAAGCCAGCTGGAGGCAGAGCCTTATATAAACCTTTTCTCCCCACCCACCAATTAAGGCACTACCCCCATAGGGCACCTGTTCGGAGGACAGGCCACGCCCTGCCACATCAAATATATTCACAAAAATAAGCATAAAAATTAAATTGAGAATCTGTGACTGTGTACTTTGCAATCCCTTGCTTATTCTAAGATTATTCTTTTTCTTATTTTAATTATTCCGTTTTTAGAATAGTTTATGGTTGAAGCCAGAACCTCTGAACGGAGGCAAAGCTTGACATGCGGAAAATGGGTGAGCTTCTTAATCACAGAAGAGGAATTTTAAAGTCTTGTTTAATGTGAAGAGGGATAAATAATTAAACTATTAGACTATTTCAGACACTTTCAGCCTCAGCTGTATCGTTTATTATTATTTATTTTTTTTATTTTATTATTTTTTTACAAAAAGCATCTTTACTCTTTGGCCCCATCTACTGTCTGTTGTGTGTCTAATTTGATCCAGCTGGTTGTGTTAGCTTTACCTGCGCAGAGGTCCTGCTACAATCAGGAACAAACTCCACTTGTTTATTCTCACAGTCTGCTGATAAAATCTATTCTTGTTCTCCTAAAGCTGCAGAAAGCAGCAGTGGGCCTGACTTCATGCTACACCTACAAACCTGAGAATGGAGCCGAGCTTTGTTGCTAAACAGGATTTGGGTTTTTTTGTCCGTGCTAAATGGAAAGTGTTTGTCCTTTGGTGGTCCAACAGGACAACGATTTGGATGGATGGATGATTTGATGTTATTGATAATAAAAACAGCTGAAAATGGAAGCAGAGATGTTTCAGAGCACCAGAGTTCAGAAAGAGTTTCTAATCAAACACCGCCTTTATCTTTCAAAATATAGTTTCAACCCCTTTAACATGATCAAATAGTCATAACAATGAACAAGTATCACGTGTCCTGTTATTTATACTTGAATTCGTTATGTTTAATACATTTCCGTGTGTGTACAACCACCTCCTCAGCAATGATGCCCAATTCAACGTGGCCTACTACTGCAACGTTCTGGTGGATTCAACAGGTCTCTGCTACTGGTCACCACCCGCCATCTTCAGATCGTCCTGCTCCATCAGCGTCAAATATTTCCCCTTTGACTGGCAGGACTGCACGCTCAAATTCACGTATGCACGGGCAGGATTTTTCATTGTTGTTTGAAACGCAGACAAACTCTGACATGATGTTTTAAACTGAGCTGAGTCAAGATTTTATAGAATCTAAACACATATGAGAGGAGAAAAAGGTGCAAAAATAAAATGCACGGTGCAGCTAAACTCTCCCAGTAGGAAAACAGGCTTTTTAAATTTGAACTGCATTTCCCATGTTGCCTTGCAGCTCTCTAACGTACAATGCCAAAGAGATCAGGTTGCTCCTGAAGGAAGAAATACTCAATGAAACCAAGTAGACAGTTGAATGGATCATTATATATCTTTTTTTTTATTTCTTTATTTTTTAAAATTGCGCGGATGCGGCTTATATACAGGTGCGGCTTATAGTCCGGAAAATACGGACAATATAATTAATATTATGCACAAGCTTTTCAGAACGCAGTGAGGACTGAAGCTACATTTTAGATGAGTTATGTTTACGTTGGCCTTTTTCTCCCACATTTCACTAAAGCTGCAGCAGAAAAGGCCAAAAGACCTGGAAAACAGAGCCGGCCAGCGTCTGCACACAAGTCCGTCAGACGCACCACTCCATCGTCAACGGCAAGATCGCCGTCTGATCCACACATCGAGGTGACTCTTTGCTCCATGTCCTGGGGACGCCACACTAAAGTGTGCCAATACGAAAACTTACACTAAAACGCTGGTTATATTCAAGGTTCCGGTAGCGGCTCCCGAGAGGACGACCGCCGTGATGGATGCAGCACCTCAGCCCTGGTGGCCCACAGCAACATCAGAAGCACAATGGAAGGTAATCCATTAAAAACAAGCTCAAGTTTGAGTATTCAGTGACTATATATCGGCTGTCGGATATAATCGTGTGTTTTCTTATTAGGTGACATACGAGGGATGGCACAAAATGTGGGAGTCTGCTCCCAATGGGCTCCCACAGGCTGATGTTGCATGGCTGAAAGAGGATGAAACCAATGAACTCTTCCAGAGGGATGCATCCTTTCAGGACAAACATGGAAAGATGATTTGGAGGAAGGTCCTGAAGGATGACAGGAGGTGGTTTCAGCCTGTGGTTTCAGACATACTGTCCAAACAGCAAAAAGTCATCATCTCCAGGACCTGAAGGCCAGACTTTTGACACTTTTGCAGACTTTCAAAGGGCTGTGGACATTCTTCTGGGACCTCATTTCCAGGTGTAAGCAAAGAAAATTGGAGTGTTTTATTGACTGCACTTGACAATAAATGCTTCTTTGTACTTGACAATAAGTTAAAACTAATAAAATAAGGCTGTCGACAGGTCATGGCCACAGCTTTTTCATTTTTATTTTGTAGCACTCATTGGGAAATTAAGTGTTCTTGCTCTTCAGTGTCACCTGGGTGGGGCCACCTCTCTTTAATCAGTCAGTGCTTTATTCATTTCCAAACATAGGACGCCTCCATTTCCAAGACACCTGGCAAAGTCCTCTGGGCCACCACAATGTAGGAACCTGCAAGGGACCAATGACAGCATCATCACTGTTTTTCCTTGCACGACAAATGTTATTCCTCAACTACAGCAAGCAACAACAGGCCTATCTTCCCTTTATTTATCTTCCCTCCGCCATCTTTTCAATTTCTCGAGGCAGAATCACACAGGACACATGTGGAGCATCTCCTAATGTGGCACCAGGCTGGCTGCATTGCGGCCTTACAGAAGTAAAAGCACAGAATAGATACACAGGCTTCAGATACTACAGTGGGCAATATTCCTTAAAGCTCGAGAGGTGGAGCCTGCATTTGCACCAGAGGTCATGCATGCATGCTGCATCATATTCTCACAGTGTGTGCTTGTGGAATGGTGACAGCATGGAACCCTCAGAAGAGGCACTTGGGTCAGATGACATTGGTCAAATGCAGCCAGACCTGCAATGTGGAGAACAAATTCGGAGCAGACTGACTGCTGCCCTGTCAGCACCAACCCACCTCCCACCAGCTCTCTGTGAACATGATTGCATTTAGGACTGGTCTTTATAATCCAGAATTTTGGAGCTTGACGTCTGTTCAACCTGGCTGCCATCATAAAGTCTTTTTTCTGGCAGGTTCCATTTAATTTGAATATTTTTTGGGTTCCATTTTTGTAAATAGGTATTTCAAAATCATAATAGGATAAATGCAACTTGTTTATATATATGCAAGTGTGTGTTTTTGTAAATAGTTTTGGTTTCAAAATCAAAAATTGTACCAATTAAATTTAAACTTTGAATAAAGCATTTGTTATCAACCATATGATGCCAAGAAAGCAATCTTTGATGGAAGTTAACTTAAACAATTTAATACATTCTTTTTTACATTTTATCTACGAGTTTCTGTAACAGATTTACAAGTCTCTCCTCCCTGGCTTCCTCTCTTGTTGCCCTTTCCTCGGCCCTCTCCAGCAGCTCCAGGACCCTATCGCACACGGCGCTGGCGTGCGTGGTGCTGGCCCTGGTTCCTCCTCCTCTGTCCCTGACTCTCCATCAGGTCTATCTGGGACTGAATATGGGGAGCCTGACTCAGAAAATGAATGCTCTTCCCCCCCAGGCTGAGGCAATGAGGCATGGGGGCCGAATGGAGGGCCTGCCACCTATTGCCTGATCCATGAGAGGGAACTATTCGCTATCTGAAGTACGTACAAAGTGAATCAGCTGTACCATTGGTTAGCGGCTGCTAACTTTCTAACTGAAGAAAAGGACATTGTGGCAGACTACGTCCGATGGTATGTTATTGACCGCAACTCATCTGTAATTGACAGGTAAGTTAAATTTTCATTTGTTTTTTGTCGTTCCACCCCCAAAAAAATGAAATTTGCTTGAAATGTCTCATGGCATATATCTATGGTGTTACAACTGCTAGCCTATATGATGTCTGTCTCTCCATTCTCTGCCTTATGCTAATCTATAAATACTCAACATAACAACCAAATATAATCTTATAAGCTTATAAAATATATAAACTTAAGATAATACAATTTAGTTTAATTGGTTGTTGCTGTTGGCACTACACAGTAGTGAAAGTGTTTGTGTTCACGTTGTAGATTCAAAGATGGCCTTTCAGCCCTTCAGTTTCTGACAGCACTACAGCAACACCCTTCTTTGCTGACCCCAGTTCTGTGCCACTCTGAAAAGCGACTCACTGGCTTTGACATTGAAAGACTCTTTACACCTGACGTCAGCCCTGCAGGGAGCAACAGGAGACAAAAAGAAAGTGTAATCTTGGCGTACTGGGCAGACTATCTCCTTGACTGTGAAGGTTTGTTTTGTTTTTTGTTATAACTACCATGTACTGTATATCTACCTGAACATTTTTTCTTTGCAGAAGGCGAGGCTGCTCTGTCTGTGAAAGACGTTTTTGTTACGAGCGGTTGTATCAGGACCCGAAAGCAGGCAGGACACAGTGGCGTATCGTTTTCCAAGAAGCTTTATTAAAGTTTATAGAACGTTGAGCAACTCAAAAAGGCGTGGAGACCACGACTCAGTTCTTCATCAAAACAGGGAATGTAAACTTACGACAAAAATCCCGAGCGGGGTCAAAAGCAGTCCACGAAGGATAAAGACAAACAATAATCCGATAACCGGGTTCAAAAGTTATCCACGAAGAAAAAGTCTCACGATAGTGCAGGAGGGTATAGCCGGGTATTCCGAAACAGACAAGACACGCCAACGCTGGCCACCCGTGAGAACAGTCCATAAATAGGTGGCTTGATTACCGATCATCTGCAGGTGCACCAGTCCCCGGCACCACCTGCGGCTGAGGCATGGCTCCACCACGCCCCCTGCAGGAGAAACCCTGCAAAGAGTTCCCAAAAACTGGGAACCAGACAGTTTTGATGTTTGCCACAGGGCTGACATCACTTCCTCCTTCTGGGTTGGAACCGTTGCCAAAAATTGAGTTCCTGGATGGCTCTCCAATGTCAAATACTTGTTCTAACTTGTTGAAATTACCACTCCTGGATTCCTACAGTGTGTTTAAGGCACAAATGGACTTTGGAATTCAGAATAGTCCAGGATTTGGCTGTTTATGAGCCATATTGGACTCAAAAAATGTTTATTGTTCTGCTGTTATGCCGTTGTCATTGGTGCACCTAAAGGTGCAGTTCCAAGTGTTTTGATGTTAAAGTAAGAGGCTGTTAAGTGATGTTAAAGATGTGTTTTGTTGCAAAGTAAGAGGCTGTTTTGTTTTTTTGTTTCATTTGGGTGTTCTGTTCATGAAACAGTAGTTCACGATTTTATCTATTAAAAAAAAAAGGAAATCCATGCTCATTACTACGCATTATGTTTATTCATATTTCCCTCTTTAAAATAATGATGCTGCAGGTGACAAATTCAGACACTTTGTGTACAGGTTACACCTTTATAATAAATGTCTTTTCAATCATAGCTGAGTAATTTCTTTTAGATTCAGATACAGCTCAGTTGCAGACTGCCAGTACTCTGCCTTCTGTAAATGATTGCTCTGCATGGCCAAGTCCAGGTACTCCTGCATGTTTGCATCCCCACATGGAGCTCTTCTCAGGGGAGCCTCAGGAAAAGCATCCAGTTGAGTCTGTTCAATTTGAAATCCACAGTCTCTGGAGTCAACCTATGTTACACAGAAGATATTATGATATTTATTTGAAAAACAAAATTACTGCAGACAATCTACCATCAAATATTACCGGTGTGGTAAGTAGTAGAGCTCATTGGGCACTCCTCCTGGACATGATGCTGTTTTGGAGGGCTGGATCCTGTGGCTGTACCACAATCAGGATGTTGTTGTCATTAGCACTCACGGTTACAGCTGCAGCTGGCAGGAGTTTAAATGTGGAAAAATGAGCATTCTGTTAGCGGATGCTCTGCAGGAGAAGCTACGTTTCAGCGGCCCTGCGTGTTCCATCAGTCAGGGACATTTGAATCGATGCTTTTTCAGCTCCCCACAATCAAGAGTTTGCACAGGGATGTTTCTTATTTCTAGGTGCTCCTGGGAGGCGCCATGTGCTCAATAATGTGAATTGTAAAAGGGTGACAAGCAATTTTTTTGGCTTCAAAGACTTGGCAACGCCTCAGTGGAATTTAAATGACTTTAAATTTCCACAGGTTGCATTTATGGACTCGCTGCGCAGAAAATGAAGGAATATTCTGCCATCAAAGAGGGTCATTTTTCCTTTTTTTTGCAATTCGGTGCACTCCGTCATGCAATTTGAATAAGCTGATGAATGGTTTTTATGGTGTTTCAGGCTGGCGGGGAAGCGTTCTTGGTCGTCTCTCTCCTCTGGAGGGGCGTGGGGGGGGGGGGGGGGGGGGGGGGGGGGTCGACCATCCCTTGCTTTCCTATCACCCTCCTCCGGGTTTGTGGCAACTGACGTGGGGGGCCGCCCAGGGCGGCGCGCGGCGCTGACGGCCTCGGCTTCTGGTCTGCTGAGAGACCACGCTGGCGGCCCGGCCGGCCTTCGCACAGCCCGAGCCGCACACAATCAATCAAGTCGGAATTTCATTAATTTCCTACGGAGGTGAGCAGCCAGGAAGGTGCAGCGCGCCAGCCTGCAGAAACATCGGACACGGCGCCGCTCCGGTGGCCGCCGTGGCTTGGGCGAGGAGCCGCCGTTTCCAGCGTCCCCTCCGTTATTATTCACATCATCCTTCGGCCTGCCAAGAGCGCGCGGATCAGAAGTTTGTTGTTGGGTTTTCCTCATGATGGAACAACATCCCAGGACCCAGGCTAACTTAGCGCTAAGCCTTGTCGGTCAGCGAGGCAGCTGCTGTGCCCATGCGTTCACGTCTTTGAAATTTATTTGTGTGACGTCCTGGCGGAGTCTGAGCTCCTCACAGGCGCCGCAGCCTTTATGAAAACACACAAATATCGTTCCTGTTTGGTTGTTTTCATTCCGACAAATCCACGTGTGTGTAGAGCTGTCGGAGGGACGCTGATGTTTGGAGGCCCCCCTCGATGATACAAATCTCGTTCTTGTGATCATCACGCAACTCCCTCCCGCTGGCGTTTGCCGGGCTCGGGAACTTTCATGCAAAAGGCCTCTAGCAGACGAGTGTCAGAGAGCATCGCGGAGCGTGTGACGCATGCTCCTGTGCCCTACTTCGCCGAAATGTTCAAAGGTAGCAGAACGCAGCGACGGGGGGAAAATATAACTTGCAAACCGCAAACTTCAAAGCCACTTCAAGCTTCTTCATGCGCGCCTAATCCTCAAAGTGCTACCCGGGATTGCACTGATAGCACCGCCGTGTCTAGCAGGTACAAACATCCTGGTCACCGCCGCTGAGGTGGGGCGCAGAGAAAGGAAGAGATGAAAACAGAAAACTAACCGAGTCCAAGTCTCGTCCTTTCCCTGCGTCAAACACAAAAGCCCCCGACGGAACGTCCGTAATTCCCGAAGCCACCGGGGCGATGGAGCGGTCACTGCGGGCAGCAGGCAGACAAGGAGGCAAGCTTCCGAATTTCTGCTCAGCCTGAAGGTTCCGACTCCTCCCCCTCGACTCAAATATGGACAGATTAGGTGGAATTGGGTGTGTTTCTGTTCTGTCACTGGATGAGGAGCTTCGGAAGTGCCGACTTGCTGTTGCTTTAGCCACGAGAGCAGAAAAACACGCCGTTTCCTTCTGGATTAATGTGACCTTTTGAAGACAGAAGATGCAATTCTGGCAAATATGAGTTTCACCCCTCTTCACTCCGCAGGTGTCCGGGAGATTTGGATTTACTGAGTCGGGAGTTCAGCGAGCAGACGTTTTATGTTGATGGCACTCAGCAAGCTCGCCGCCCGGCAGGAGGAGCAGACGTGGGCAGACCGTCAACACAATCAGACCGACTGAGGGGAAAATCTCCAATGAAACATCCGAGGGGACTCAAACTTGACCAGGAGGGTGCAACTAGCTGCACACAGGTGCACCACATTAGGGCGGGCAGCCGCAGACCACAGACAGGAAGTTCAAGCCAATAAAAGACACAGACAACAACTACAACACAACAAAAACATGAGATAGAGACGAAAGAAAGCATGAACTGCCTCATATACCCGACGTGCCAACGTGTAACTAAGTACAAACACGTAGAAACGTCTGAATCCTGGGCAAGTCACGACCCCTCGCCACCAAAATGGGATCATTCCTGCTATCGGATTAAATAATTCCCTCCAGGGACGCCTGCAGCTCTCCCACCTTCACCCGAGTCATTTTCAGAGGAGATTTGATTTGATTTTTTTATAACTTTAAATGAATTTCAAGTACTTTCCACACCGACTGAATGCAAACGTGGGGCCGGTTGGACAGACAGCTGTGGGACCCGGCAGCATTTACGTGGAGATACGAGTAGTGACGAGAAGATCCTGGACCCCAGACTGGTGGACACCGAGGCAGCTCAGTGGGGGATGGCAGATTAAATCTGATATATAAATATATACAGTATTGATAGAGTGCAAGCTCAAGGATTTAATGTCTCTGGCTCATTGAACATTAATGACATGGCAGAAACCTGCACTCAGACACTGAGCCGCGCTTGTATCCCCCCTCGCGCTCTGAGAGGTTAATGCAACTTTTATTACAGATGCCGTCTTCAGCTATATGTGTCACGCACAGGCAGACAGAGCTGATAAATATTAAATCCGGAGACCTGAGCTGGCAGAGACTCGTGGAAACTCTCCGGGTGTTTGCGCTCGCCACAGTCCACCATTCAAGAATAATCAATGCGCTTTACAACCCGTTTGGTTCTATAGATCAGAGGGACGTAGCGTGGACAAAAGATGTGGAGTCAAATATACTAACGCGGCCGGCTGGGTCTTTGATTCCATTGATCCTTCGCTATTTAAAATGCACGTATAAGAGTAGCCTCATGCCGTGAAGGGCCTCTCACAGCGAAGGGCACAGCTCCCAAAAATCAGAGGAGACCTAACGGGCCCGTGTTTGATGGGCTGCATCTCAATAACCTGCAGGTCCCGCGAGAGCCGCAGCAGCGCAACTACAGAGCGCAGCAAGCGTCTTATATTCTCGCCGACGCACGCTATGAATTTCAAAGCGGGGCCAGCGCGTCATGCAGAACAAGCAGAGATGCACACGAACAACAGGGTCTCAGACGGAGGCAGGCGACACCGTCTCCAGCGGTGTTTAATCGTCCGGCTGCATGTGGTGCCATTAAAAATGGCTACCGCCCTCTCTGCCTGTAAGTAGACGGTTCATCACGCCCCCTCGTTCTATTCCTCTTTAATTGCACGGTGCTCCGCAGCAGCAGACTGGTGTTGGATTTAAAAAGTCTCAATATTTGCCAACAGCCGCACGCTTTAAGAATTTACCCCGTGCGTGAATAATTCAGAATGAAGAGGGGCGCAGAAGAAAAGGTCGTTCCTCTACGTTTCTGCAGCGACATCACAGTTGTAGAGGGTGTTAGCGGGCGCTAACCAGAGCCAGCACAGCTCACTTCCCTCCCGCCGCTGATGCTAGCTGCAGATTCTTAAAGAGTTTCCCCGTTGAAGCTAAGGGATCCCTCCAGGGCCGCCGGGGCGAAGGGCCTGTCATCCTGCCTTATGAAGTGCAGCAGCTTCTTTCTTCTCCTCGCCCTGCCATATTTCTATTCAGCAGGTCTGCGGCCGTGCAGGCTTCAGAAAAACGGATCAGAGTGGATGGTTTGTGAAAAGGGAGGCAGCCGCGGTGAATATGCACTCGCCAAATCAACGCCCAGGACGCACCCTGCGGAGGTCAAGGTGAACCCGAACGGGATCCGCGTGAAGCACAGGGAAGCACTCGCTGCTCCTTCCTGTCGCGCCCGCCGTGCCAAAGGTTCCCTGTTTATCTGTGAGAGGGGACAGCGAGCACGAGTAATACCATACCCCCCACGTGCACCCCACGAGGGCAGCTGCTGTGCGCTTCACGTCTTTGAAATTGTTGTGACGTCCTGGCAGAGTTTAAGCTCCTCACAGGCGCCGCAGCCTTTATGAAAACACACAAACATAGTTCCTGTTTTGTTTGTCATTCCGACAAATCCACGTGTGTGTAGAGCTGTCGGAGGGACGCTGATGTTTGGAGGCCCCCCTCCGATGATACAAATCTCCTTTGTGCTGCGTTACGCACGCAACTCTCTCCCGCTCGCGTTGCCGGGCTAAATGTTCAAAGGTAGCAGAACGCAGCGACGGGGGGAAAATATTAAACTTGCACCGCAAACTTCAAAGCCACTTCAAAAGCTTCTTCATGGTTCAGCGCCTAATCTTCAAAGTGCTAGCCGGGATTGCACTGATAGCGCCGCCGTGTCTAGCAGGTACAAACATCCTTGTCACCGCCGCTGAGGTGTGAGGCGCAGAGAAAGGAAGAGATAAAAACAGAAAACTAATTGAGTCCAAGTCTCGTCCTTTCCCTGCGTCAAACACAAAAGCCCCCGACGGAACGTCCGGTAATTACCGACGCCATCGGGGCGATGGAGCGGTCACTGCGGGCAGCAGGCAGACAAGGAGGCAAAGTTCGGAATTTCTGCTCAGCCTGAAGGTTCCGACTTTTCACCCTCTACTCAAATATGGAGAGATTACGTGGAACCTTCTGTTGCTTTAGCCGCGAGAGCAGGAAACACGCCGTTTCCTTCTGGATTAATGTGACATTTTGAAGACGGAAGATGCAATTCTGGCAAATATGAGATTCACCCCTCTTCACTCCGCAGGTGTCCGGGAGATTTGGATTTACTGAGTCGGGAGTTCAGCGAGCAGACGTTTTATGTCGATGGCACTTAGCAAGCTCACCGTCCGCAGGGTTTCAGAGGCAGGAGGAGCAGACGTGGGCAGACCGACTGAGGGGAAAATCTCCAACGAAACATCCGAGGGGACTCAAACTTGACCAAGAGGGTGCAGCTAGCTGCACACAGGTGCACCACATTAGGGCGGGGCAGCCGCAGACCACAGACAGGAAGTTCAAGCCAATAAAAGACACAGACAACAACTACAACACAACAAAAACAAGGACATAGAGACGAAAGAAAGCATGAACTGCCTCATATACCCGTAACTAAGTACAAACACGTAGAAACGTCTGAATCCTCGGCAAGTCACGACCCCTCGCGACCAAAATGGGATAATTCCTGCCATTGAATTAAATAATTCCCTCCAGGGACGCCTGCAGCTCTCCCACCTTCACCCGAGTCAGTTTCAGAGGAGATTTTATTTCATTTTTTTATAACTTTAAATGAATTTCAAGTACTTTCGACACAGACTGAATGCAAACGTGGGGCCGGTTGGACAGTCAAGCTGTGGGACCCGGCAGCGTTTACGTGGAGATACGAGTAGTGACGAGAAGATCCTGGACCCCGGACTGGTGGACACCGAGGCAGCTCAGTGGGGGATGGCAGATTAAATCTGATATATAAATATATTCAGTATTGATAGAGTGCAAAGCTCAAGGATTTTATGTCTCTTGCTCATTGAACATTAATGACATGGCAGAAACCTGCACTCAGAAACTGAGCCGCGCTTGTATCCCCCCTCGCGGTCTGAGAGGTTAATGCAACTTTTATTACAGATGCCGTCTTCAGCTATATGTGTCCCGCACAGGCAGACAGAGCTGATAAATATTAAATCTGGAGACCTGAGCTGGCAGAGACTCGTGGAAACTCTCTGGGTGTTTGTGCTCGCCACAGTCCACCATTCAAGAATAATCAATGCGCTTTACAACCCGTTTGGTTCTATAGATCAGAGGGACGTAGCGTGGACAAAAGATGTGGAGTCAAATATACTAAAGCGGCTGGCTGGGTGTTTGATTCCATTGATCTTTCGCTATTTAAAATGCACATATAAGAGTAGCCTCATGCCGTGAAGGGCCTCTCACAGCGAAGGGCACAGCTCCCAAAAATCAGAGGAGACCTAACGGGGCCCGTGTTTGATGGGCTGCATCTCAATAGCCTGCAGGTCCCCCGAGAGCCGCAACAGCACAACTACAGAGCGCAGCAAGCGTCTTATATTCTCGCCGACGCACGCTATGAATTTCAAACCGGGGCCAGCGCGTCATGCAGAACAAGCAGAGATGCACACAAACAACAGGGTCTCAGACGGAGGCAAGCGAAACCGTCTCCAGCGGTATTTAATCGTCCGGCTGCATGTGGTGTCATTAAAAATGGCTACCGCCCTCTCTGCCTGTAAGTAGACGGTTCATCACGCCCCCTCGTTCTATTCCTCTTTAATTGCACGGTGCTCTGCAGCAGCAGACTGGTGTTGGATTTAAAAAGTCTCAATATTTGCCAACAGCCGCACGCTTTAACAATTTACCCCGTGCGTAAATAATTCAGAACGAAGAGGGGCGCAGAAGAAAAGATCGTTTCTCTACGTTTCTGCAGCGACATCACAGTTGTAGAGGGTATTAGCAGGCGCTAACCAGAGCCAGCACAGCTCACTTCCCTCCCGCCTCTGATGCTAGCTGCAGATTCTTAAAGTGTTTCCCCGTTGAAGCTTAAGGGATCCCTCCAGGGCCAGTCGGGGCGAAGGGCCTGTCATCCTGCCTTATGAAGTGTAGCAGCTTCTTTCTTCTCCTCGCCCTGCCATATTTCTATTTATCAGGTCTGCGGCCGTGCAGGCTTCAGAAAAACGGATCAGAGTGGACGGTTTGTGAAAAGGGAGGCAGCCGCGGTGAATATGCACTCGCCAAATCAACGCCCAGGACGCACCCTGCGGACGTCAAGGTGAACCCAAACGGGATCCGCGTGAAGAAATGGCGGAGAAGCTCACACAGCGGACCAATCACGGGCTTTGAAATAAAGGCTTTGACAGTTTGTCAGCACATGCTGCGTTTGTGTGGCAGGAGAGGTTTTGGAGTCCGTCTGCCGCCTTCCACACTAACACCCCCCCCCCCCCCCCCCATAAAAAGCAGCATATGGTGCGAGCACAACACCAGACGACAGTCTGTTTGCCTGGTGTCATTTACATGGCACCAAATAAACATTCAAAAATTAGGCATTAGGAAAACAAACTCGGAGCTGGGGCGTGATTAAAAGGCTCCTTTTGCAAATATGAATATAAAGTACCACAAAATTCAAGCATAATTTAACAACCATGGCTTAAAATAAGGTGTTTACATGCACCGCAGCTTCTGAAATATAATTTACTTGTCAGCTAGCACGTTCACAATAAACCAGAGGTGTCCTCGTCCTTACTGTGACTCCATTTGGCTTTATTCATATTCTGTTCATCTGTTACGAGATTACCTTCAGTGCTGAACAGAAACCCAAAGGAAAATCTCCCTTTAAACAGGAAGAAACCTTGAGCGGGACCAGGACCATATGGGAGGGTGGAGCTAGTTTTTTATTTTGGGATTTTTGCCTGGACGGAGGGCGGACGTAAGCAGAGGAGGTCAGACGGTGAACCAACATGGAAGATCTTTATCATTTACAGAGCTGAGGTACACACAGATAGGAGGTCATGTCACAACAAAATCACCCTGCAGAACCCTCTTGACGATGCTTTGAACAGGAATAATCTTGAGGTGCTTCTGTAACCGATCTGAAGCCGATGAGGATCTCTTCAGATTCACCCTTCAGAGCGTAAAAGTGGAGCATTTACAACCTTCTGAAAGAAGATTCCGGAGAAAATCTGACATGGGGGCGCCGCTCCATGTGGAATGTTGCTTTAAATGGCATCACGGCTCCTTTCAGCTTAGCTGAGTCAACTGTCAACTGTCAGCCTGGCAACTAGTTGTCATTCCATCTGAGAAATCCATCTTCGCATCCC
This sequence comes from Takifugu flavidus, assembly GCF_003711565.1. NCBI lineage: Eukaryota > Metazoa > Chordata > Actinopteri > Tetraodontiformes > Tetraodontidae > Takifugu > Takifugu flavidus. Next base: position 3,100,742 of record NC_079536.1, read on the forward strand.
CCATCCGAATATAAATGACTGCAGATTAGTCAGAAAGCCAAAAATATCTTTTAATAACAACAGTAATTTGGAAAAGAAAGAGATCATCAACATGTCAGATCCCAAAATAACCAAAGGTGAAGAGTCAAACCTCTGATCGTCCGCGTCGCCTCACGTTTTATCGCCTATTGCGTTTCTTCCCTTGTTTATTGCCGAGCGACACCTCATACTCAGTCTGTCAGGCCGCGTTATTAATGTTGATGGAGGGAATAAACCACTGTGGCAGCGGAGGGGTGAGCGGGGTCATGAAATGATCAAAGCGGCAAGCGGGGAAAAGATGACAGTTTGGGTGTTCGCGCCTCGCCACGCCAAACTCAAAGGGGGGTGGGGGGGAGGGGGGTGTTAATCTGGAGACATAAACGGCTTTTGAACGGGGGAGTGATGTGCTGCTTAATAATCACAAGCATTAAACAATGGTGAGCTTCCCTCCTGGATACTCCTGTTGGCCTCTCGACGTAGTTCTTAACAATCAGCGTCAAATGAATCATCCCAGAATGAAATTCCCTTCCATCACGCGCTGCTTTGCCTCAATTTACTTTAATAAAACTATAAAAACTGTCATGCGATAATCGCTGTGCGCTGATTCCCTGCTTTGCCTTACAGAGTTGAAGAGGATTAAGCCTGGGCTCTCTTCATCGCTAACCCAATAATACATATGACAGAGCTGCAGGCGGCTTAATGTTTACCGCTTGCAATCTCTCCGAGGAGCTCACACGTACTGCAGCCAGGCCTGACGTTATTCTTTCCTCTCTTTCCGTCACCCCTGAACCCTCTCAGGTTCAATCGCTGCTGATGGCGGATGGCTGTGCCGCCGTTTCCCTGCAGTGATCTTTAGTTTGAGCTCTTGGTAGTAATAGAGCGGCGGTAACACGATTGAAAAAGCATTTTTACTGGCAATATCTTTGGATTAGAATTCCACTGCCGCAGTCCAGTGAGAACCGATTTCTCCAAAGAGTCAGTTTTCCACAGCAGAAGAGCTGTCACAACCTCTCAGACGTTTACAAGTGCTTATTTTCCTTTAGACAGCACCAATATTACCGCACTGTTTATTAATGCACCAAAACATGATTTAATAAACTCCAGGACCTCCAAAAAGCTTTAAAAACTAAATGGATTCTTGTTAATCCCGTGGAAATCCACAGAAGCATGAATATACACAGCAGGGACTGCAACCTCTGGCGCGTGTCCCACTAATGGTACGCTACTGCAAAATTATCGGCCATCTGTAAGCCATGTGTTACCAGCAGCATTCAAGATGTGTTACATAGAGCACCAAGTTACATGTGGATATAATGTACACTTACAGCTAGTGGTTTCAAATGTAGCTTTACGGTTGCTACACAACAAACGTCACCATTGTATTGCTCAGTTGAAGTCTGACAGGCATCAAAGGTCGAATGGAGATGTTGAAGTTTAACTTTGGCGGTTTTATGCGCAATCATTAAGAACATTTCGAACTCTTGAAAACAATAACGCCTGATCTCTTTTGACATGTTTCAAGGATTTTTAAAAAAAATTAAAATTGGCTGCTCAGGAACTTTCCCACCAGATTAAGTTTAGAGACGACACTGAAAAATACTCATCAAACGACAATTTCCCACATATTAACTTCTTCACCAGGTAAGTCAAATGATGTCCATGGTTGCAAGACGAAGCTGGCAGTCAGTCAGGACATCGGCACAGTGGAGCTGTTTCTAAAGAGTGACAGCGAGGAAACGCAGAGGCTGAGACACCTGGCGCTGCCAAAAATGTGATGCTTTCTAAAGAGTATCGAGTAAAAAGGAATGCTTTGTCAGATTGTGATGTTTGCCACACCGAGGCAACCGAAAGAGCCTGTCAGCCGTGACAACGAGGAACTCTCTTTCCTGTGGATCTGCGATTGCGTTGACGGCGTAGTCAGGGGAACAATGTGAAAATGGCATAAAGAGGATTTTTTTTCCTGAAGAAATACAGAAATGTGGTCCTCTGATAGCAGATTTTTTTTAGATTATATAGGTTATAAACCATCCCCACACTCCCCAGAAGTGTAACCCTGCAGTGTTTGTTCGGCTGTGAAGCTCATGAATTTAAATATCTCTGCTATAAAACAATTAAACGTACCCCAGCAGTCAATCTCAAGCATCCCGCTGAATCCACTTACTTGCGTGCTCGTCGCTCATGAACATTTTAATGACAAAGACGGATAGCGCCATCCCATCCTTCAATATGCACAGGACACGTAATGACTTTCTCCTCCTAATGACTCACCCGGGGAGCTTATTGATGAAAGGATATTTGCGTTTAATAGATGGGAGATGAAAGACAATGTGATGAAATGTGCCCGGACTGAAATTGAATGTCACTTTTTGGAGGAACACGAATAACAAAGTGTGTTTCTTTTCTCATTAATAGTTTAGTTTTCCCACTTTGATTCTGACAGCTTGGAGTTACTGTGCCCGTGAGGAGAATCCGATAAGGTGCCTGGACAGATGAGCAAACATCCCTTACAGGTGATGACATCATCTGTGGGTACAATTTTCTGTACTGTCGATGTAAATAAAGCTTTCGAAAATTTCCATTTTATGCTAAAATGACAGGCCGCCTTTGTTGTCCGGAACAACATCAAAGCAAACGTAGTATCATTTGCTTTGACTGCTGACTAGTATGTATAGAGACTCTATAGCTAGCTCAAAGTGAGCTAATAGGCTAAAATTGAGCATAGAGCAGGAATAGAGCAATGGCACTCTGGAAGTGGTTGTTTTAGGTTGGACTGCCTTGCCCAAAGGTAGCACATGAACCCGCTTAAAATATTTACCAAGGGCTGTTTGTCAGTGAGTCCGAGTAACACAAAGCTGCAACATGAATGATGCAACAACGTCTCAGGACATCAAAACATGTAGCATTTATCGCAGCTGACAACCCCACGCATTTACCATGTCGGCGGCTGGTGTGAGGACGGAGGTTAACGTCGACTCGCTATAAACATGTGACAGCGCATGCTTGGGTCAGGCCCCCGTTCATCAGAACGCGGCTCGCCGACAAGCAGAGAGGCCCGAGTATTGATTTTATAGCCGTTTGTCAGACTTGTCAGCAGACTACCACTGTCAACCTTCGAACCCCGACACACAGCCGTGATTGTCTTTGCAGCCTGAAAACCTTTAAAATAGAGACAGTTCTGGATTCTGGTCCAGTATGGAAAACTTTGAGTTGCATTTCTTGGGCTCAAATGTCCAAATTTCTTGATTTCAGAGCTGTTTTTGGAGCGTAAAATGTGCTCTACAGTTGTGTTTCATAATCTAAACGGACGCACTCATCTGAACTTGTCCTGCACGTCTCAAGCGTTAACGGGGGACAGATCCGTTATTTTAAAGGGACCAAAGCTTCCAGAAGGAAAAGGAGATGGAAATGACCGCGTGACTAAAGTCCTTACAAAGACGAAAGTGCTGCTGGGTCATGTTTACTGTGCAGTTTTGACTGAACATCTGGTTCGGAATTCTCTCTCGACTGCAGGACCATCGCAGCAGTTCAGGGTTTTACTACAGTAAGTAAACAAGGAGTCTCAGACCGGAAGGAAAATGGTTGCTGGGATTTGTGATGCTTCAAACAATCGTTATTTAATACAATACTGGGAAATTTGATCCTGTGGGATCAACTTGGAACGTATTTAGCTGTTTGATATCATTCATTCATAGAACATCTGGTTAGAATGTCGTCTTTCTTCCCTGTCTCCCCTACTCCTTTAACATCAGTAAGAGGGTCGTGACACTGTCCTGCTCGAGGTTTCTTCCTGTTAGAAGGGAGTTTTTCCCACCACTGTTGCTTCTTTGGATTTCAGTTTCTATAAAACCCTTAAAGACAATGTGGACTGTAACTGATGCTGTATAAATAAAGTTGAATTAGACAGGAAATGGACAGATGTCAATGGGAAGTAGCTTCATTGAGTTGAAAGTAAATCAGAGTAAGTCATCAAAGAGAAACTGTGCTCGTTCCCATACCAACTGCTAGTTACCTCGGCTTAGCAGGAAGACAGGGAACATAATAAAAACTGGAATATTTGTGGTTTCATTTCTATATTCCCCTTAACAAAGCAGATACATGCTAATAAGGCTAGCTTAATACAAAGTTACGGTTATAACATAAAGGGTCTGATCCGGGTGTGAACGTGGGTTACTACAATTCCCTTTGGAGGAACCGTCACTGTGCAGGAGGAGAACTAAGTTACACTTTAACAAACTCGGTGTGCAGCTATAAAAGTCTCAAACAGCGAGCTAGCAGTGGTGGCCCCAGAGGGAGTCATCATGGTTGGGGCGTGCTGTAACAACAAGCGCTGATGTATTGCAGTTATTTTTTGCTTTAGAACGGTGGATCCCATCTTTTTAAACCCACGATAGCAGCTCATAAAATATTTATGGGGCTGGCAAACAACAGGGTGTGTAATTATCATCCGACAGAAGAATACACACCGGCGGCAATCGAGCCACTTCTGCGGCTCCGTCGGTCGGCTCAGGGAAAGGTTAAGTTTCCCTCCAGCGCCGCTCATTTCTGGTGACCTTTCAGAGGCGACGTCTTAAAGTTTCTCCACGTTTATGAAATCAGTTAAAGCACAATCAACATTTGGCTGGCTAAAAATAAACATCAGGCGCGCCGCGTGATGCTAATCCTGCGGAAACGGGCACAGGAAGACACTTGAGAGCGCGACGAGGCTGCAGAAAATCAGTCCAGAGTATTTCTGTCATTCTTGACGCGTAGATTGGTCAGATACAACGACGGGATTCGGCGATGTTCTGCTCCAGAGACGGATTTGCCGGGAACGTGGAGGATCGTTACATTCAGAAACACGGCCGACAACCTGCCACCTCTGAGTGGCGCGGGAGAATATGAAGCCCATTAAATGTATTTACCGGCCGTGCAGGGTCAGACAAAAATATCAGTGTTTATTGAACAAGTTGGAATTCAGTTTGAATTTACCAGCAGTCCTTAATGATACTGAATTGATTTTTGTCGAACAGCACCTCCATTAGGGTCTTAAAAAAAGAATTAAGCTAGCCTTTGCATTTCTGTTGTTCTCTAATAATCTAGCGCTGCATAAGCTAGCACGCTGTTTACAGGTTAGAGAATTAGCTCATCGTCTGGCCTTATAAGTGCACAGATATTTATACTAAAGAATTCCTTATGATTTACAAAGTAATTGTGGAGAAATATGCCCACATAAATGATTTCAAACCTCATTTCTTTACACTTAGCAGGAAGGAAAAGTAATTCCTTTTTAGCAGCAGTAGTGACACCAGCGAAAGTAAACGTAACTTCAAAGAAATATTTTGTCTTCATGTATTTCTTTAGGAAGCTTGTTGTGCGGAGGTCAGCGCTTCACATGTTCTGGTGCAACCAAGCGGGTGTCAGACATCTGAAATGATGCCAGAGGTGCACTGAATACATGCTAATCTGCAGCAAGGCTGCATGAAAAGACAGAGTTATTGCAGACTGGAGTCCCATCTGCTGCTGCTCTCTGCTTCAAAGCTCAGTAGCTGAGAATACGAAGGAGCACATGAATTAAAGCAAACACATCCAGAAATTCATAGTTCATCTGTTTGGTGGGGGAGGGGGTTATTTAAACATGGGAGGATTAGCATCCTGGCTAATCACCTGTTTTTGGACCAGTTTTTGCCTCATTCGTGTAACATATTGAGCTAAGTTTAGCCTAAATGTGTCACGCGTTTCCAGCATCGAGGCTAAGCTAATAATAAGCTGTGCTGTGTAAACTGTGTTCTGGCTGCAGCGTGCGTGCTAAATCAATAAATAAAAAAAGCCATTTTTGAGTAACAGCTGCAAAAACCTGGGAAGAATGTGACTGAAATAAAGCCGGAAAGCGATGTTTTCAAGGCAGACTCCCCCCGACTGCACCGCATGCTCTTTAAATATTGTTCTGGGCAATTTGGGAATCGCAGGAGCGTTCCCGGCGACTCTTCCTCCCTGCCATTAACTCCCTCCGCTGAACCTCGCTCTAATAACATCTCCAGACACTTTCCACCCCTTCAGTGACTCCCACCGTACCTCGCCACTCGCCGCTGTACGCTAACAGGCTCACTTGAAGGCTGGTGTTAGCAAATAGCGTCAGAAATCCAAGTGCGCGCCGATCAGGCGAGCAGAGACGGTTCAGAACGTGTCGCGGCGTTTTCGGGCCGAGGCGCGTCGCCATCTGCATTAACAGCTGCCGATAATTCGACAGAAAAGGCAACAAAAGAAGGAGGAAGGGGGGATAAAGCCTGAAGGCGCTCGTTCTCAAAGAACTGACTTCATGTCTTCAAACGCCCTCAGTTGTGATTATAAGCTACATAAATTAATGAAACGCTTCAGCTCCCCGCTAATCACCCTCCATATGTTCTTATTCCGTACCTCTCAGATAGAGTTGTTATGTCCCACCCAATTAAGCGGTGGGGTTGGGTTTGCTAGTCGCTGTGCATGAAGTGTTATTTTCCCGAGATGAAGCTAAAGCTGACGGCGGGTCAACGTTCAGCCCGTCATTGTTCACGCCAGATATCTTATCTGCAGGTGAGGGCCGGATCAGAGCGAGCGGCTCGCAGCACGGCACTGCGTTTCAAAAAGGAGCAGACAGCTAAATAATTAGCTTGAAGATCTGTCAAAGAAGCGTAATTACAGAAGCGACGGGAGGCACGTCTGCCTTTCCGCCGGTTTAAGGCGCGATCCTTGGGGAAGGAGCGAGGCCGACGCTCTGAACAGAAGGTTACCTGTTGTAAAGAAAGGTGAGCAGAGGACAGAAATGAGCGCAACACGATGTCAACTGTCGTGTCACATTAGCGGTGGTGAAAGAGTCGACAAAAAGGGTATTTTTAGACGAGAAATGCCTCGTTAGCGTAGCAAATCTGAGCTTTATTAGTAAGAGTTCCTACAGGTCGAAGGTCAGAGATCCATGTTAGCATCAGCTCTGTGTTTACGCTGCCGCTAGCCTCTGATAAAACAAACGCTTTCCTTCTGTTTGGATTTGCAGAGACAGAAAGTGGAAAAGCGGCGGCGTCCCGCTGAGGGCAGAGACGGAAGAAAAAGAAAAGCAGAAGCTTCTGTTCAATGGAAAATGTTCAGCTTCTGTGGAGGCCGACATTCTCCACTGTGACCAAACTGTTTAAATTACAGAACTATTATAGAACCCGTCTACATGAGCAAAGATTCCTTTGGAATCAGCGAAACGTTAGCCTGGTTCTGCCCGAGGTTTCTTCCTGTTACAAGGGGGTATAATGGCCACGGTTCTGGGGTCAGACCCCACAGCACCTCAAATGGATCCTCAGGCGGGTTTGCCCCTCAAAGATCCAGAATCTGGCATCCTGATCCGATATGATTTTAATCCTGCGCTCTGTGGACGAGGATGGATCTTAAACGCTCTAAATAGAGCAGAACCGGGATCCTCGATAATCTGACTACAGCTTTATTTCGAAGCGCCGGTCCTTGTGGTCTGGAAGCTTCGGCTTTTCTTCTTCCGCCATTTAAAAGCCGTAAACCTGTTCTGGACCTCAGCTCCCAAACACAAAAGAGGTGCCCTCAAGGTGAAGATCCTGGCCCTCCTCCTCCTCCTCGCTGTTGTATTTTTCCTCCTCTGGCTGATGTTTCGCACATCTGCCTCCTATTTTACTTTCATTTTCCAGAATTAATTGGAAGCTGAAATTGCTTTTCAAATTGTTCCAACTTGGGCCGACCGACCTAATTAGCTCAGTGATTACGCTTGCTGGGACGAGATCTTCCGCCTAAGTGATGAGACTAATCTGAGCGAATATTTCGAATCCGTGTCTGCAATTAAGGTCATTTACATATGTAATGCGTCTGCTCGATGACTTAATTATGTTTGTATTCCCCGGTGATGTCATTGACAGGTGTCTTTTGGAACATTACAGAATCGGAGCCGAGCAGATGTCCCGGAACGTTCCGAGTGTCCAGATTGTTGCCGCGAGGACGTAAACAGTGGCTGAGCCCGGACTGCGGAGCTGTGGGAGACACGCGCCGACTGACAGGGGGGCGTATCTTCGCGTTATAATGTAATCACGCTAATGTTAGCGGGAACAAAAGCACAGCTAGCTAAAATGGTAACTTTAACCTTCTGCTGCCCTCGGCGTCGGCCAAATTGACCGGAACACGCCGGCGGGACTGCGGCGCCGAAATTATTTTCAGAGCAATGCAACTTGACCCGGAGAAGGACAATTTCTTTTGTGGTCACGGAGGCCACGTGCCAGGGCGCCATGAACAGAAGACAACCCTGGAAGAGGGTTCTCAGGGATGGCTAGGCTAACCTACAGTAGCCTAGCTAATATGTCCTTGTGTCTGAGCCTAATTTAGCCTAACTCTCCCATCTGGACATGTGCCACCTCTGGCACAGTTGCCATTTTTGCGTCTTCCGGGGGCTTGGCCTCGTGGTCACGCGTCGGTCGACATTACGTGTAAAATAACGCTAA
>NC_079536.1:3109315-3270987 GCF_003711565.1 Takifugu flavidus
CAGAATCAGTTTCTTACCAATATTGAATTGCTGCACATTAAAAGGCTGAATCCTGTCCGCCTGTTTAATGACTTAGCAGCCTTATTCCGGGTTGATGGTGCACTCTGGGATTTGATCGTGCTACTGCAGCAAAATGTGGTTCATCTGGAGCCAGCGCCAGGAACAGCCAGAACGGGGGGGACGCGGCCCCCAAAACCCACCCTGCCCGTCACATTTTAGATTTGCACCAATTAGGCCACTTTCTAAACCCTGTCAGCTCGCCTCTCCTCTCATGTGACCATCGCGAGGAGCGAGCCTGACTCAGCCAATTCGAGCCGGGGCCAGCTGCGGGATGGAGGCGCAGAACGCGCGTTTTCACCGCGGGCGGAAACGCGGCGGCCGCGTCCGGCAGCGTTTGGACGGTGCCGGAGAGCGCGGCGCATCCTGCAGCTACATCAGGTCCTCAGCTGCGGCGTGGAGGAGGAGGAGGCGGAGGAGGAGGAGGAGGAGGAGGAGGAGGACTGGAAAATACCAACATCCGAAATATAAAAACACGCAAGCCGCGTCTGGAACCGGCCATGTCGCGTCACGCAGAGATCGATCCGATCAGATAACCTTCAGATAACATTGATAAAGAAGGCTTAATGAAGCGTTTGTGCCAGTCCTGCGAAATAACAGCCACAGGTGCACGTTTATCACCTTTATTAGAGACATGAAGGTGTCAATCATGAACTCGTTCCAGATACCTGCGAGTGGGGAAATGTCTGTTCATCCTCGGTGACACAGAAAACAAAAAAACCCCAAGAATCAAAACTGCCCTCGTCCACCCAGCATCATCTAGAGGAAAAATAACATCCGTAAAAAGGAAAAAAAGAGACTTGACACTGCCAGCAAAAGTACAAGCAAATCGAAAAAGGTGAAACACACAAAAAAAACCAAAAATAAAAATAGAAACGACAAACCTGCGAGCTGCAAGAAAAGTACCAGGTTAAAAATGATTCCTTCAGATAAAGAAAAGAGGAAAGAAAGTCAAAGCAAAGGTCTGGATCGGTGAGGTCGACCCAAAATCACAAAACTCGAAGGCAAACAAGCAACACTGCAAAATGCAAACCAAAGCAACCACAAACAACAAAAAAAGGAACAAAAATGTGGGGAAAAATGTCTCAAAACCACCAATCAACGCGTGAAAAATCTCAATACTGACAAAAGCTGCTCGATCGGAACAAAACTGCAAGCAAGTGAGACCGCGTCTGCCACCGGGACCAGAACAACTGCATGCTGGAAACTTGAAGCCTGGATGTGGGGGGAAAAACGCTCCGAAGCACCGCGGCAATACTCAAATTCAAACACCAGCAAAAGGAGGAAAAAATGGAAAAAAAAGGAGGGGGAAAAAAGGCGGAGGGGGGAAAGAGAGAGGAGGGGTGGGCAATAGAAAAGAGCAAAAAAAAATATGCTTGTTGGAAATGTACTCACCGAGCGGGAGTAAAATGTGGCGAGAAAAATGGGAATGTGGCTCAAAAGACAGTATGGCGGTGCGAGCCGGGACGCGGTGCCTTTTCTCTAGATGTCAGCCTCCAGTTCTGTCATGTGACTCATCCGGATCCCACTTCCAGCAATGAGCGCGCGGCGTCGAACAGCTGATGCTGGAAGCTCGCGGAGTGAGAAAGCGAGTATCCGGAACATCCCACACCGCCGACTGCGCCGCCGCTGCCGCGTCGCCCCGCTGCGCCTCTTTAAAGATGCGGGGCTCACGTGGCGTCAGCGCCGCCGCGATGTCCGCGCGCTTCCGTTCGGTGGGAGCGCGAGGCGTGCGGGGCGCCACGCGCGCTTGGGGGGCAATATTAATAACGCCCTGCGCAGTTTGACGCACGTACGGCGGGTTTTAAAGGTATTTTTAGACGGGAATCGAAAGGGTTCGGCGAAAAGGCTCGTGTCTGGACACCGTATTCACCGTTTTGCATCTCTAGGAGGGCAGTTTGACACGTAAAGGTCAAGATGAAGCCAGGAGTTCGCAACATTTGAGGTGATTCTGCCTCCGCGTGGTCCCTTAACTGCTAGCATGAGCCTAGTTTCAACACGGCCGCCGTCAAACCCACATCTCCTCCCCGGAGATGCTTCATCAGACCTTCGCTGCGGCGCGGTCCGTCGTCGCTAACGGGGGAAAGTTGCTGCTGAGTCCTCCTGCTCTCTGAAGCCCTTATTCAGCTGCGGCGGGGCCACCTCGGCTCTGAAAATGGAGGTGGTCTGCACCAAATGTCTCTAGTCCAACAGTAAACCAGCACACATCCCAGAGGGGACTGTTAAACCGCCGCAGGCCGACTGTCCGACTTTAATCTCACGCCAAAGACCATTTTCAACCGTGTAGTCTTCACCTCAGGCGGGGGATCGCTGGACACCCCCTGTCCCTGTGGGGGATGAAGACGAGCCACGTTCCTCCGGCGTTTAAGCCGAGGAAGTAAATAAAGAGCAAACAGACAGAACAAATCATTCGCAACAACGTTCAATTAGAACAGGGGGCACAATTTAGAGCAAGCAGCAGCATTATAGCGGCGCCAAATGACTCCTTCATTCAGCAAATACCAGCCTGAGCAGAGCTGCTCACACTCCAGGGTCATTTTCTTAATATGGCAGCGCTTTAAATGCACATTTATTCTGTGTGAACGACTCCGGAGCTGCTTTGCACTTTCTTTTCCTGCCAATAAAGGTAAAGAGTATATATGGTAGAAATCAGCAGAGCTGATCAAACACAAACATCTGTCACCGCGGCAACCCCGACAGAAGCTAATAACTGCTGCTAATAGCCGCCCAGAAATGGCTACATTAGCCACATGATTGGTCGGCATTTGGCGTTGCTGCAGTAGAATTTTGGAATTTCATCCAAAACTGAAGGAAAAGAAGAGCGTTGCCGCAAATTTTAACCTTTCGTTTCGTCCAAAACAGCTGAATTTGTGACTTTCCAGGACAATTTCAGCAGACCAGGACTTCTTTACATTTCCATTCACAACAAAATGACGGGTAATTTTACAGTCGCGCTGCTCTTTGAAGCACACGTTGTCTTTCTGCGTAACTGTGAAGCTAAAGGAGCGCTGCAGAGTGCAATTTCTACATGGTGATGTGAAGCTAAAGTGAAGCTCTTACGTCCAAACATCTCAGCTCAGCTCTTTCACAGCAGCCAGGTTGGGCTGACCCATTTTAACCCTCCACAACAGCGGCAAGATCATCAGAGATAGAAAATCCGTCACCTTCCGAACAAAAACACTCACGATTCAGCGTTCCTTTATGCTAACGCTGAAGGCTGCTGCTGCTTCAACACGACAGAATCTCCTTTCTGCTGATGGTCTCTGTCCGTGGTGCTGAAAACCAGAACCAGGACCGGTTTACCGGTCCACCCCTGTGGGCCTGACCTGTAGAAACAGGCCGAGGCGGCACCTATCGCCCCCTAGAGGAAGGCAAGTGTCACTGCACCATATCTGACCGCCTCCGATGCTACCTTTGGTGAGTGTGATGCTACACAACGCTCATAATCTGTGGCAACTAGCAGCGCAGCGGCGCGCTGCAGAGATCGCCTCCCCGTCCACCTCATTTGCTAATAAATATCAGCGAATACCCGGTTCGCCGCTGATTGCACCAGACAGGAAAGTAATATCGCGTTATTGATGCATTAGCGTCTGACTGCAGTTGTCAGAGGGAATGCAGCGCGGGCTGGCGTAACGCACAGCGCTGTAGACAACTGTCACCATCCATTCATCACGGCGCCGGTCGGCACACCGTTTCCACCTTAAGCACTGTCTAAATTAATTTACTCTCCCCATCACATCCAAGCCTTCGGGAGGAGCGGCGTAAAAGGGTTTACGGTCTCCGAGGAATTCGCTGGGTGTCCGTGAAAAGTGATAAAACCTCCCTTCAAGCGCCGCGTGTTTACCTTCCTTTATTTCCCCGTTAAGGCCTGTTAAGTTGCCAGGTTCGCTACTGTAACGTTTTTAAATCTCATTTAGCATTCCGCCTCAGCGCCACCTTGATCACCGCGGCTGTAAACCAGAGCCGACGGCCGGCGCTTCGCCACGCAGACGTGCCTGGCGCGCGATTATCGACGCCTGAAGGCGTTCGGGACCGAAGCGACTGTCGGCGGCGCGATTCTGGAAGCTAACGGAACATCTGGAAGCGAAGCAGATGCTCGCTAACAGGAGGGAGGGGCCACGCGGCGGCGTGACATCACACCTTTTACACTACATGGCACATTTACGCCAATTTATCACGTTGCAGCCGCAAATCAAGTCGGCGTAGGTGGACTACGCTCGCACGTGCACAGATCCAGCCCGGCGCCGCTCATCAGTCACACGGTGCGTCTGGGAGCGACCCTGGAAGGTCACCAGACCGGCCTTTATGAATATGTGAAATTAGAAGCATCGATCACGCCGAGCTCGGCTCGCTAGCGCAGGGACGCCGCGCAAGGAAAATATGCTAAATTCCACCCGGCTCCACGGCCACGCGCACGGCCGATAAGTCACGGAGAGTCGGAGCAGAGGCCTCGCGTTGCCTCGGGCCACGAGGAGCCAATCAGAAGCAGGGTTCCAAAACACGAGGGCTTTGGGTTCAACGCGCAGAAAATAAGGAAATAACCTCGTTGCCGCGTCACACCGATGTTTTGTGGCAGATCAGACGGCTCGTTTCAGACACGCAAACACACACAAGCAGATGGACGGAATTAATTTACTTTATTGAGGCAACGGGCGGATTTGTGTTCTTTCATCACCGTTTCGTCAAGGAGTCTGCAGAAATTGTGCAGGATATTTTAATCAAGAACAAATGGAGTGTGCACACGGAAGTGTACGGGGATTTAATGCTCATTACATTAAATGGGATACATTGACAAGTCTGGAGCTCCTGCTGGAAGGATTATATAGAATAATTGTATAAATGTACTTGACAGCCTCCCTGTGTTGCTGCTCATATCAGCACAATTCTGCTGTTGGTTTTAAACGGAGGCGTCGCGCCCCAAAACCACAACGTGCACGTGCAGAGGTGAGACGCCGCTAAGACGCGATGCACGTGGAGTAATGAGATGCGGCGACCACATCAGGACCTTCGCCTCCTTTAGCGCTTACATTAGCATCACGGGCGCTTCAGCGGGACGCCGCCAGGTTAAATCCAGCGCCGGGATCATCGATTTGGACCTTGTTGGTCGTTTTTTCCTCCCCTCACTCGCTTCTATTTCAGTATCAAATTACCTTTAATGCCGACTCAACATCCCTCAGCCGGCAGCTTTAATTGGGAAACCATTATTCCATCCACCCATTACCTCCGACCTCCTCGCCTCTTCCCGCTCGCAGGGGGCCGCAGCTGATCTTTGACGTTAGCCGGGTCGCCCCTGGAGTCTCGACCGGTTCATCACCGGCCTGACACACACACACACACACACACACACACAGACCAGTTAATTGTCTGCAACCAATTAACGGGCCGGTCTTTGGAGCGCTGGAGAACCCAGAGCTGCTCCGCCACGCGTGAAGTTTCCTTCTTTTCTGGCAAATTGCTCAGTTTCCAATCCATGTTGCTTTCCTCTCCCTCTCCGCCTCCCCGTGGACCCTCCGGGGAATGTTTTGCAGCTCATTTTTGCCACCATTCCGCCCTTTTAGAGCATTTTGAGCAACAGGCAGCGACAACCTGGAGCAGCTTCTGTCGTCAACGCGTCGGGCGGGTTTTTTTTTTTCCCATTACACTTCGCAGCTCATTGGCGAATCCCTCAGAGGATCTCCGGCAGGTTTGCAACTCTAAATGGGTTTTCAGACGCTTTTAAACACCAGGATGACGTCACAGACGAATGCGGCCAATCAGGGAGCAGAAGAAGAAGATATGAAAACACTTTTTTTCCTAAACTCCAGCAGTGAAAGAAGCTCTGGTCTCCGTGGAGACAAGCGTGGATTATAAATACGGCGAGGGCCAGTCACAGGAGATGTGATAGTTTCAGTGGCCCACTGATCCAGACGCTAACATGAGACCCTCCGCCGGGACATTAGCATGTTAGCATCACATCCTAAACCAACCTTCCTTTTATTTTTCCGACCCCTTAAACCCCTGAAGGCGCCGATTGTTTATGGTGGCGCTCCAACCGAACAAACAAGCGTTTAGAGCCACTGGTCAAAGCAAACGTCAGCACAGAATCCAAAAAAACGGAGGCCAGGGTCCGGAAGAACATGTGCCACCTCATTAGCAGCGTGGGAATATTTTCATTTCAGAGCGGAGCCGAGCGCGGGGCGGCGTGACCTTTGGAGCAGCAGGACTCTCCTGGCCAGGAGCATTGTCCTACTGAGACAGGCTGATTGTGCTCCTGCCCTTTTGATAATTAATTAACACGAGTACATGACAGTTAATTTGTCTGCGCCGGCGTTCCGGGAGCGGCGGCCTTTCTGCACCTGTGGCTCTGCGGGAGGAACATCGCCGCACGTGTCTCTGATCACGACAGCAGGAACCACCTTCGTTCTCCTCTCATTGGTGTCCTGGTGGGTTTCCTCATATGATCCAGGCTCCTCTGAAGGCCCGGTCAGGCCCATGATGGGCCGGGTCACAGGGCGGCCCTGACCACCTCCCCTCCACCTGCTCCAGGAGATCATCCAGGTCTTCCAGACTGTCCTTCCAGCAGGTCCAGGGATGGGCCCTCAGGAACCCCTTGAGCCTCCTCAGCTGAGACCTTCCTCCAAAATAAAAGCACGCTTCATAAAACTGAAGAACCCGACCTGTTGGAGTCGCCTGAAGCTCTCACAGATGGCGTCCTACGCTCCAGCATCGGGTCCTGGCGCCCGTTTCAGAAGACGAGGACTCGTGTTGAATTTTAATAGCTGAATTTGGGACGGCTCCCCTCCACCCCGGATCGTCAGAAGAAAGAAACCATTTTAATAAATCTGATTTCTCCGTTGTGGAACCACAGGTGTGGTCAAAGTCACGGTCACAATCTCTTCTTCAACAGTGGTTAATTTCACAGCTGAGCGCAGCGGCACTGAAGCGACCAAAGATGCATTTTTAATGTGTTCCTCGCAGAACGTCTGCTGTAAACCACTAAATTAGCTCAGAAGAAGCCCGCTGGTTGGGTGTCGGTGACGGGGTGTGAGGCTTATCTCCTCCTGGTTGGATTTATGGATGGTTTTACAGGCAGGAACGCCCTTTTTGGGCGCTGCGCTAGCTCCTGCTTCAGGGAGCAGAAGCTGTCACCTGACAGTGGAAACGTGACCACGACCTTAATCTGCAGGAAAGGACTCGTCAACAGGACATGATAATGGTCCAAATAACAAAAAAAGCTCTCTTGTGTTAGAGATATAAGAAACAAATGCTCTGCAACTTCCCTCTGAACGGGGGGGTCCAACTCTCAGGCTGTGCCAGCGTGCACGTGCACTTGTCCCCCTGCTGCAGACGATAAAGTTTGCCTGCTTTTTTTAAAATCAGACGCTTCCTGGTTGGAATTGTTAGCGGAGAATTCGCCTGCAGGATGCTAGCGTCCAGTGCTGCCCTGCGCTACGCTAGCTCCTGATGGTGATGTGGCTCGTAAAAGGATTAAACGAGCGGTGTGTGTGTGTGTGTGTGTGTGTGTATGTGTGTGTGTGGGCCCATCTCCAATCATCTCTCCCTCTCCAGCCAAGTGTGTGTGTGTGTGTGTGTGGGGGGGGGGTCTAGTGGCCGTACTCTGCCATCCGATTCTGCAGCCGCCAATAGCTGAGCGGGCCCGCGCCGCCTTTGGCGTCCACGGCGGTCTCACCTTAAACATGCGGGTGGGGGGGGCAGGGGGGCTCTTTCAGACTGCCGCCTGCTATTGTCCCCGCCGCCTGCCCGGGTGTAATGAATGGCTGTTGTGACGCCGCTGGCAGGTGAGCCCTGCAGCGAGCTGACTGGCGCCCAGCCGCAGCTTCGTGCCGCTGGGCTCTGGGCATTAAAATGCAGAGCTTTGTGCTGAAGGACGCAGGTTACACCGACATGATTTATGCACGAGCGCTTCCAGATACTATCCTCCAATAAAAGTTTGCAAAGTGCTCTTTACAGCCCGAGTTTGGCTCATTGGAAAGAAGATAAAGTCGATTCATCAATTGGCGTTTACAGGTGGGGAATGCAAATGTGCGGAGGATCAAAGGAGATCAAAGCAGCTCGCATGTCCTGCCTCCGACACCTTCATGCTACCTGCTCCGCTTCCTTTAGCCGCAGCGCCGGCAAAAAGAGCCCGACTGCGACAGGAACTCCTCGCGTGCACGTCGGGGATTTGTAGCCCGAACGCTAACAACATGAATATTAAAGATCCTTTCAAAATGGAGGCATCGCACACAAGAGGCTCAGCCTGCGTCTAATTAGCACTCTCAGATTCTCCTCCAGCCACCCGGACGAGTCCGTTTTCTCCACAGTTTTCCGAAAAATAAATAAATAAATGGAATCGGAACGTGAAAACTGATGAGGGAGGAAAGCGAAGCAGCCTTGTTTGTGTTTTACGCCTTCGAAAAGTTCCTGTTGAACAAAAGGAGCCGTTCATTAAACACGCCGAGCGCCCGTCGTCTGCAGATTTGGGAAAATCGGTCGTGTCGCTAAGCTAGCGAAGAACATCTGCATATATGGAGGCTCCTGCGGCAAAGAAACACATCATTAAATATAACATACAGAGCAGCACGTACACCGACGCACGGCGGAGGAAGAGCTGCCGCTTCCAACATCAATTTGCCACCATATTCTGTGGCTCAGGTGGTTACCATAGCGACACAGAGGTCAAAGTGTCCTCGGGAAATATACGGAACCCGAAACGTTCCGCGTAGCGACAGAGGGAAAGGCCGAACGCTCTTGGACGACACTCAAACTGGCGCCGTTTATTCGGATTAATTAGGCTAAAATGAGGATGAAGCCCAGGTTTCGTAATCTGGGACTGATGACATCACCTGGAGATCAAAGCGGCAGATTAATGCGAGACGTGCTGAGATTACGTCCCGGTAAAGAGGTAATTAGGCCCGACTGCGACCCTCCTGCCCCGCCGGGGCAACTGCGTTTTGAATACGAACAATGACCAGAGCGACCGGCACAGATAGGACGTAGCATCTGTAGCTAGCAGCTGTGGTCATATCAGAAGAAAGGGGTTGGACTCCACCATGTTAGACCTCTCGATTAGTAATAAGCAATTAGATAAATGAAGGTAAAACATTTAGCCTGTTTATAATTTAGCCTAGCATTAATAGCTAAGGTCATCGCTATAGCCAGCTAGGATCATCCTCGCTAGACCTGACGAGGGCTAATTAAGTGAAACCCTTTTTTGCAGTTAAATTGATGCGAGTAAAATCTCGACAACATTTTAGGTGATCCGTACAGATGCTACGAACGAGACGCAGGCTAACGCCTTTAACGTTCATCAACAGCACGCGCGAATGTGAAGAATCTGCAGAACTTTTACGACGAACAGCTTCACTGAACCGTTAATAGCTCGCCATGCCGGTGACCTTTGACCCAGCTGAGAGTCCAGCCTCCAAACCTCGTTGCTATGGAGTGACGATGCTAACTAGTGAAGCTAGTTCGCTGTAGTTTGCTGTAATCACGGTGTCCTGAGCAGCAACTGTCAGGCTAAAAGAAGACGAGAGACGGATGAAAATAGATATTTTTGACGTAACTTTTGTGACATTTCCTTTGAACAAAGGAGCGGCTGACGTCTGGAGCCGGAGCTACGCTAATGCTAAAAGGTTTTTGTCTGCTCAGATCTGACCTTTGCCCAAAATCTGTGCATCAAAATGACAAAAGGAATCATATTCAGAGTGAAAGCTGCCATCTGTGCCGAATCCACGTGCGCATTTAACTTTTTTCCGACTTTCTTCAGCTTCTACTTTGTGATGGAAACATCCCTGAAATCATTAAAGAGCATCAAAGCGGCGAGCAAGCGCGTTCTGATCGGCTGGAGCGAGTGTTTGTCTTAGGCTATTAAGTGTAAACTTATGGATTAAACCCGTTTCATTTATCATTCCTTTCATGTTGACGTCGTTCTCTTTCTCATCTTGAAGAAGAAAAATCAAAGAAGAAAAAAAAGAAAAACCAACAGCATAAAATACATGAAAGCTAATTAGCTGTTTTCCTGGAGCTGGAGCTTTGCTAGCTTATTAAGTTACAATTAAAGTCACAAGAACTTGAGCTCGTCATGAAAATCGGGGTCACATTGAGGTCAGAAAGTGGAAAAACTGTCCCCGGAAAAGCTCCGTCTGTCGGTGGCGGAGCCGGAAGAGGTGTGAAGGTTTCCGACGATTATCATCGAGGGTCCAGAGATGCCGGCTCACAGAGAGAGCTGCCTCGGAACGGGAGGGAAAGCTTTACGGAGGCCGAGAGGACGGTCCGATAAGGCGTCTTAAGTCCTTGCCAGGGCTTCCTCTGTACTGGAGGAGTAATCATAAAAGGCAGGAACAGATAAGGTTCGGGAAGAGTCGCCCTTTTATTCCAGCCAAGACAAAATAGAAGCATCCGTCCAGCCGTTAGCGCTCAAAACCCCTGGAAGTTTAGGAATTATTAATGGAATTAAGCCTTAAGGAAGCTGAAGCCTGGGACAAACCCACGTTTCCCTTTTTTTTCCTTGAAAAACAATTCGGGAAAAAAGCCTTTTTTCTGCAGCGGATCATCTCCGGGGATCCAGAATCTGACTGACTGGTGTCAGCCTGGAGGGAGCGGCGGCGGCCGCCGGCGCCATAAATAAGTAAAATACGTCTCTGTTTTCTGCACGGCAATAATGTCTAAAGCCGGAGGAGGAAATGGCCTCCATCTGTCAGCGGGGGGTCGGAGAGCCGCCGCCCGCCGGCAGAAACCACACGTCTAATGGAAGAGAAGAAATATCGATACGGTGGCGTCTGTAATGAGACCATTTTATTATAATTCTGTATTGTTTTGACTCAGGATGGAGACGCCGCGGTTAGCCGCCGCTGCCCGTTTATTAGCAGGAAACCGCTCCGGCCGACGGGCGTCCGGCGGCGTGACGAGAAGTGCGAGATATCGGGCGGTGACTCGGCGCCGGCCAGCAGTGGATGACAATAAATCAAAACGCTAACTGGGCTCCCGGGGCGTCCACGGCTCATTGTTTCTCATTCCAGCCCGCCGCTCTGTCGACTCGACGGGCTGGAGGAGCCAGGAAAGCGTCCGGGAGTCCAGGCTGTCGGCAGCGGAGCCGCTGAACTCCCGGTGTTTCTGATTCCATTAACGATTCAAATGCAACCGGAAGACAGACGCTGATTCCAGTCCTGGAATTCTGCTTATTGTGTCTGGGAGACGTCAAAGCTCCGTCCAACAGACCGCGATTGGCCGGTTAGCATCACTAGCACGCTAAAGCACAAGCAAAGATGTACCTAGCCTGGTCAAAGAGATGATATGATTATGGGATTTATTGTGATGTTCCCTCAGGCAGGTACCTGAACTGCTCTTCTGAAGGATTGGTGTGTGTGTGTGTGTGTGTGTGTGTGTGTGTGTGTGTGTGTGATCTGCTTGAGTTATTGTCACGCTTTGACAACCAAGTTTAGTTATACCCATGTGTTAGCTTGTGTTAGCATTAACATAGAAGTCATTCAGGTGACATTTGTGGCCAGAACCAGAGCTGGAGGCGACCTCTTACCTACAGACCGAGACGTGCGACCTTTACCGGCTCCCTGGACCCTTCGAGGTCCTTCTGACGTGTCTGATTGTGCCGATCGTCAGACTTTCCCATCAATCTGCACAGCTTCACCTCACTGAACTCATCCGCTCCGAGCAACAGTTGCCATAACAGCGTATCTAAGCTCGTTTAGAGCTTCAGAAACCACGTTGCGTCTCAGTCCCGCCTCCTCGTGAAGGCAGAAGCAGCCGCCGGCGTCATCAGAGGAAACAAACGGCTCCGCTCACGCCGACAAACATCATTAACCTGGAGGATCCGTCGGCGCCCCCAACAACCCCGGCACCACATTTGCCTCAGACCTGCCGCAGATCGGCTGCATCTGCGGCGGCAAAATTGCCTCGGTTGAAAAGATGGCAGGTTTTTCTGAGGCGCCATGGTAACCGGGCGCAGTCTCGTGGTCTTACTTTTCTGTGTGGGGCTCCAGTGAATCCTGCTCTCCTCGCTCGTGGACCTGCATCTTAAGCGGCCAGTGTGTGTGTGTGTGTGTGTGTGTGTGTGTGTGCGCGCTGAACACTCGAACGTAACAAGCTCATGAAATCTTCCAGGCAGCTCTAATAGCTGCATTCGGAGCTGTACCCCTGGGCTAAAGGGCCGCGCTGCGTCGGTGGGAGTCCCGGCGAGCACCAGCGCACGGCCGCCCGCAGCCGGGCCGTTTCTCAGCAGAACCGGGGCCGTCGCCACTGCTCAGCGGTGCGGCAGAGATGCTGGCCGACACCCAGCACCCCGGCTACAAATGCACGGATAATTTAGCGTCCGAGCTGAGTGTCATTATCTAAGAGCAGCGCTAAGGTTGGAGTGGTGTGGGCGGGGGGGGATGTTTGAGGGAGTGAGGGGAGTGAACGAGTGGATGTGACACCACCTCTGAGGGTAACTGCGTAGAGCGTTACTATGCTGGAGTTTGTACACTGACTGCAGAATGTGCAGGCTAACAGCTAGCCTGGAACGTTCCCATTTCCTTCTGGGAGCTTCCTATAGACAACAAAGCGTATCCCAGAGGCATCCTGATGTGATAAACACCGCGCTGACCCTCCGTGAGCTGCTGCCACAAACCGCAGCCACCACAGCTAATGGAGCTAGTCCCCTGTTTCCAGGTTAGCGTCTAAACACGCCTGTTCGCGGTGAGAGGAAAACATACTCACGAACAGAAGTGACCTCGGACTCTCTCTCTCAGAGCGGCGGACGCATTCTCACACTCTCGCATCCAGGTCGGAAAAAAAACAATTTTATGGCTTTTCCACAGTAGTAAAGACGTTCGAAACTAATGAGCAAAGAGCGAAAATAGATCAAAGGTAGAGATTTTAAGATCTAGCAAATGGCAACATTTTCGACACTAGCGCGGCTCCGGAAATGCCAAGATCATTAGCATCAAGCAGGCCCAGGCTTGATGAAAACTAAGCCGCGATTTCAGGAGAAGCCGATATGAGAGGAGAGGATTAGCAGCCTGTCAGCAAGCTGCAGGAGAATTCAGGCAGAGCGCGGCGCGAGGTAGCCGCGCGGCATCAAAGTTCGCCTTTATTAGAGAATCTAATGAGGATTTGCACATGCAGCAGCAAGTAAATCGCCCGATGAGCGTCGCTGATAGCACCGGCTTTTCCAATCACAGCCTTTGGAAACACGTAGCGTCACCGCTAATTTTTAAAATCTGATCTGGCTCCGTTGATCACAATCGCTGACCCAGGAAGAGAAAATGCAGGAAACACGCTAGCTGGTAACGAGCTAACGATTCGAGCGAGCCAAGCACGATCCCTTCTTCCTGGCGCTAAAACAGGAGGAAGGCTAATTAGATTAGCTTCACTGATTTCTTCTGACATCGCAGCAGATTTTCAGCTTGAGCACAAAAAGTTGAGGATTAGCGTTCGGATAACCGCAGCGCTACAATATTCAAATTCTACGTCATAATTTCACTTTTAATGAGGCGCCAAGTCATTTCTCCTCGTGTCGCCACGCCGACCATCGCCTCGCCGATCGTTGTTACACCGCAGACGGCGGGTAATAAAACGCAACCGCGCCGGAAGCTAGAACAAACCCGACAAACTAAATTAGAAACTTTTTACAGGTCTCTGGTGGAAATTAAAAAAAAAAAAAGTGTTCGGGTTGGTGTAGCTAGCGTCGATATTCCTTTAGCGTGACAGCAGGAGAATGGAAGGCAACGGCCATCGATCGGCAGCGGTGATTGTAAGGAGCCGCCGGATCGACTCCGACAATCACCCGCAATTAAATTGATTGGACGAATCTCCAATATGGCGGCGGCGAAACAAAGAGGAGAGCGGCGAGGACAGAGCGCCGCGATGAATGATTCACCCGGCGTATCGCACCTGTAATTTGGTTTGACAAGCTAATGAGGCTGCGCCGCGCTGCATGCTAATCGGCGTGCTGTATGCTACAGTTCCGGCTACTGAGGGAAAATAAAAAGGAGGGCGCCAAAAAAAAGCTGATCTGGATTAAAAACAAAGGAATAAAAACTCGCGTTTTCATCCATCTGTGAAATAATCTCTAAATTGTTTCCATCTCCGGCTCATCTGTAACATCTGTCCAGAATCGCATCCCATCTCCCTTCTCCAAAACACCCCCCCCCCCTCATTTTCTTTCATTTCATTCCAACCCTCAAATCCATCCATCTGGATACGAGAACGCTCCGAGATTTATGTCCCGTGCTGCAGCGGGCCCCCGGCGTGTTAGCGGCGCCGCGGCGTCATTGGACGTGATGGAGATGCTGGGACCGGTTCTGCGTTCAGGTGGGTCGGAATGTTTGAGGTTTCGGGATTAGAAATGAATTCCGCATTTGAAATATCCCGCTGTTCTCCGGGTCGCTCCCCCAGAAATTTGATCACAGCGAATTGAATCTCAGTTTCTTCGAGTTTTACTTTTAATGTCGTTAGCTGAGTTTTGGAAATGCGTCTGCGGACTTAATGTCGTTTCTGGAAGCCGTTAGCCTCTCCGCTAACAGGTTTGACGTGAATTATATGAATGGCTGCTTTAATATTTGCCTTAAATGCTAATGCTAATGTTAGAAGATGTAGCTAATTCCTCAGTCCCCGTTGTTATTTATTCACTCTTATTTGATTAAACCTTCTCCCCTCAGATCAGGGGTCCAATAACGGAACCCGACCATCAGACGGTGTTAAGTCGGGCACGGAGCTAAACTTTGGGATCTAATTTCGCTAAAAGCCCATTATCGTGATCCCTCGGGGGGGTGCGGGACACGTTAAATTCCAAACAGAGCAAAGCTCCGCGCCCTCTGAACACCAGGACAAGCTGCTCAAATAAAGGCAAAAGCACAAATGCTGCGATCTGTTCGGCCTCATCGGGTCTCGATAACGGACCGCCGGGAACCTGAACCAGACGAACCCGCTTCGGATACGTCTTGGTTTGGGGAGCTTCGTACAAGAACATCGGCTGTTCCACCAGGAGAAGAAGCCCAAAAGTTCCTCTGGGTCACATCAGGACAACATCTGGTTGGACATTTTCTGTCCTGTCAGCAGCCGGTACCGCAAGGCTACCGGTACCAGTAAACGTTAGCATAAATGCTTCCATGACCCCCCCATCATGTGGGTGGAGCCACCATCTAAAAACTGGAGATTTGGGTCTATAGCGCCCCCTGTAGCTTCACCTCTTCCGCTAAAGGAGTCTTGACAGCCTGTCAAAAAGGACCTGGATGGACCTGGATGGACCTGGATGGACCTTGGACTAACACATCTAGGATAGTGGTGCTACAGCGGGGTCAGAGCGGGGACGTGGGTCTGTCTGCCCAGTCCACCACCACCAGAAAACCAGTCCAGACCACCTGATGATGAGGACGAAAACTAGAGGAACCAGTTTGAATCAGCGGGACCCAATTTTAGTTGGACCTGGAGCATCTGTGGCCAGTTTTCCCAGTCGTCATCCCACCGAGCTCCAGCCTGGCTGGTTCCGAGGTACCGACTGAGCGTTACCGGACTGGAAAAGTCTAATTCCATATTTACGGGGTAGGGTGGGGGGGATCCCAGCAGGGCCCTTTTCATCCTCCCGTATTCCAACATTCACTGCAGCGACGCCAAGTCCTGGTAAAACAACATAGCGCCACTGTTGGCTGTCGAGGTGCTCAAACCCCCCCGGTGAACATGTTGTAGTTGGCTGGTTCACAACATCTTGGCACCAGGCTGGTTGAGAAGCCCCCCCCGACCTGAAACATCCATCAAAGAAGAAGAGACGTGAGGTGGTGAAGAGCCAGACCTCAGCGTCTCCGTCAAGGTGACGGGAGGCGTTCAGGCACTGGAATAGAACCCGTCTCCCAGCGCTGGTTCTGCCCTCGCGCTGAACCTTTTGTATATTTGGCTGCTGCCATTTTCCTGATTTATTGCCGGCGCTACAGATATTTTCACTTTCTCAGCGCATCCGCCGGCGTGTTGTCGAGCGCGATGCTGCCACACGGATCTAACTCACGGCGAGGAATTATCCGGCCCCACCACAATCTTCTTTGGGCCGAACCAGGCGGAGATCCGTATTCATTAACCGGGAAACCAGCCCCAGCGAGCCGGCCGGGCGGTGCGCGGGTCCGTGGAGGATTCTGGGTAATCTCTGAGGAGGGGGGCAGACGCGGCCCCGGAACATCAGGGTCGGCCCCTCAGGCTGTCTGCCTCCGTCACACCTCTGTTATCAGTGCCGAACACACGTCCGCCCCGGCCATCACGCACTGACTGCTGATGGGGCACAGGGCCGAGCGGACCCCCCCCCGGTTCAGGCCCTCCTGTCTGAGGCAAGCGACTTATTGTCAATCAGACGTCCCTACAAAATTAGGAACGCCTTTTTTTTTTAATATTCAGGTCAAATCAATAACAAAACACAGTTATTTTTGCTTGGCTGGAGGGAAGATGGCTGTAATAGAAATGGTAATGCCCCCCCCCCCCATCTGATCGCCCCGTTCCAGGTGCCGTCTCCGGTTGGCAATTTGAATGATGGGACTTTCCTCATTTCCTTCCTGTCCGTCTCTCCAGCTGCTTCCAATACCAAAACGGGATGATGGGTTCCGAGTGTTTCCAGCCTGATGAATCTGAAGTCCCTCTTTTGACCACACACACAGTCACAAAGCAAATGTATGTTCTAATCTTTGTCTTGGTGCTGGCGGGGTGGGGGTGGGTGGGGGTGGGGGGGCTCCCAGTGTGTACATCAGGGAAATATCCCAGACAAGAATGGGAACATGGGAGGGTTGATGGAGATAAACAGACCTTTGCTTCTCTTGTCGTGGGTAATTGTTTTAATATTCACGCACAGCTAGCTAGCTACTGTAGTGGGGGGGGGGGGGGGGCTGGTTCTTCTTCCTCGTATCACGGATTCATGGGCGGGAAGGTGGAACCACACTCCTCAAATGGACAAATGCCGTTTTATAGGCCAACTGTCCCAAGCTGGACCGGGTCCATCCTGGACACTTTGAGCCAATCTCATAAAAGCATCATCTGCAAACGTCGCCCCGGCGATGAGGATCGTTTAAAATGCTACACCGGTGTTACGCGGAGCGTCGGCGTCGCGGCATTAGCGTTAGCGCGGAGGGCGGCAGGCGACAGTTCGCCTCAATCAAAAGCTCATCAAGTTCTCATCAGTCTGACGCCAATAATTGTGTTGATTAAAATAAGACAGATTAAGACACCAAGGGAGCAAAAGAGGACAGATCACTTCCTGTTTGTGTGCTACATACACAGAAATGCTGCGGAACAGTACGAACGGAGCAGCGGAACACAAGAGCTCTAATTTTATAACAAGGGAGCGCGCGAGAGCTGGCACAGCGGGGGGCCTCTGTCAGCGGTTTTGTTTGCCGTTAGCATGTGGAGACCCTCGGGCTCCAAATGTAGCTGGAAAGCAAAGCGAAGCTCTCCGAGGCCTCCGAAAGAGGCGGAACCAGCGGTTGGGCGCTTTCAACCGTAGCCCGAACAGAACCGCGGGGGCGAAGGAGCGAAACGTGCGGCGCAGCATTCATCACGCCGCCTTTGACGACGGCGCCACCAAAGAGAAAGACGGCGACCGACGAACCCCGCGAACGACCCCCGAGCGCACATCAGCTGCCGTCTTATCGCCACGGAGATAAGCGCGGCGTGCCCTCGCCGACGTGGCGAAGCGAGTGAAAAGGGCCCGTCTGGACTCTGGCGGCTCCCCGCCAGGTTTCGGGATCGGGGAATATTGGCCGGTTTATTCGATGATCTCCAACGGCGCTTCAAAAAGAACGCTCGCCACTAAAAATACCCGGCGCTGTAATTAGAACGGCGTTTCGAGAGGGTGGACGCAAACCGCAGCGACGATGCGTCATGAGGTCAGAGCAGGCGTCAGCCTTCCACACCGATAAAGATCATCGGGGAGGCGGAGCATTCTCACTATTATCTGCCCGTCTTCAGGCCAAACATCGCGGCTCATTCAATATTTATACTGGTGTACACTTCACTGTGTCTGAGGAGCGGCGGCAGCTCCGGGCTGTTTCTCTTTTTTCCTTCCGGTGTCGGTGGAGACGCAGACAGGAAGACTGTTGGTTTTTCTCCGATAGGCCTGAAGTCTTGAGAACTTCAGAAACGTGTTTATTATCGGAAAATCCAGCCCGGTAAATGACGTTCAGGTCACGCCTGGAAATGCTACATTAAAGGCAGGACTCGCAGCTCCTTCCTCAGTTACGCAGAAGTGTCGTAAAAATGAATATTTTATGTGTAAACCAGCCATTGTTGGTCATATAATCAATTATAAATGGCTTTTTTCTCTTTTTCATATACAAATGAATTCATGAATAAAGCTCTAAAAACTCAGCTGCAGCCTTTATTAACCTGCATAAGTTATTGTATATTTAACAACTAGCATCGTGACAAATGGGCCTTAGATGATGACCGTTGGACCCACAACCATGTTGAATTACTTCTAGTACAGCGCCCCTAGTGGCCGCTTCTGGGAACTGCATTTAATTACCAATATTATCTGGAATTTAGAGTCTGGAGGGAGCTTCCACCGTGAAAACGTGCACAGATACAGACGTGACTGATCATTCAGCACCGGTGGCGGCTGCCGCACCACATGCACCACGGTGGCGTCGCATCGTCTACTTATGATGTTTAAGTGTCTCTGAGGCTGAAAGTTGATTTACCGTCTCTGTTAAGAGACGACGTATCTTTAGAATCAGTTAAGCATTGTTATGCTAACAGTCACGACACGCGTCTGAGGAGGAACCAACAATTTGGTTGATTTTTGGGTCGCTGTCATCTCGGGGCGTGAATGGTTTCATCGCCGTGATTAGGCGGATGGATATTAGCTCAGAGGCTTTCGTGATTGTCCCAGACAGCCGTGGAATTTGAATAAATTAATCAGATCAGAGCCGCGTCCCCGACGACGGGAGCGTGCGTCAGCCCGCTGGCTCGCCGCCTCCCCGGGGAGGCGAAGTGGCCATTAGTCAAGAAAATGATTTGATCACTTTAATCAATAGTGTGATTCAGCTGGCGCAGCGGGCGGCGCTGGCCTGCATCACGCGCTCGCGGTGGCGCTCGCGGTCGTCAGGTTCTGCCTGATGTTTCACTTTCGGACTCAAAGTCTCAAAAGCACATTAATGCAGGCCGGCGCTACATCTGACCCTTTGTCTTCGGAGCGCCCTCCCAAGATTTCCAACACTGGCCGGACTGAGGCGGAGAATATTGGAAGGGTTTAAAGGGGTCAGAGGGCGCCATTTCCGGGAGGTGGGGGGGGGTTTAAAGCCTGTTGTGAAATGAAAACTCCGCTCAAGGATTCAGAGTTCAACCTTTGTGCGCCCGCAGCATCCAGAGCTTTGATGGTTCCTCACAGCGTCTCCGTTTGGGCTCGAAACGTTTCTGATCCGGGCGGGGTCAGAGGTCACGGGTGGAAGCTTTAGCACCACCGCATGGTGGGAATACGGACACAGATTCCAAGGAATGGACCTACTTCCGTTCCGTATTTTAAGGATGAACAACTAGCGCTCTGTTAGCACCTTTTATTTTGCCCGCGTGTTATGCTGCGACTGTGCTAAGCTACGCTAACCTCCTCCCGCTCCCGTTGCTTCGTCTTTATTAGGAAAGATGTGAGAAGCATTGATTTTCTCATTACTTTACACAGGACAGTGAATTATTCTCCAAAATGTCAAAATCTGTTTTTCCTTCCTGTAGCATCCTGCGCCAGAAAGGTTGAGCTGAATCTGAATTAATTCATCTCAACCTTTGAAAAGGTTGAACAGGATTAACTTGATTGTGAATTCCCCGCGTGTGTACCGGCCGCCGTCACTCACTTGTCACATTTGCTGTTCGGGACGCCGCCGCTGACCTTCTCATCACGGCGGGGGTGCGCGCTGAAGGACAGAAATCGGCGCTCCGCGGCGCGCAGGTCCTACAGGATCTATATCAACGTGATAATGTGTTTCTCTCTCAAAGCCTCGGGTGATTTACGGCTGCCATAAATGGGCTCCCCGTGATATTGCAGATTTCAAAGGATTTTTCCCCACAAATGATGGGTCCATCGGGGGGGGGGGCGCTTAACCTCCTGAGAGATTTAACAGCGCCAGCAGGCAGCGAGCGGTGGATCCAATCATTTCTGCCCCCATTTCCAGCCTCGTGGTCATGTTTAACATTTAGAACAAAATACGTCAGGAGCCGTTTGAGGTTCTGGAGCCACGTCGAGGTCATCAACGGCTCCCAAGGAGGCCCGAAGCCACACAGAGAATCAGCAGGTCACCTGTTAGCGTCCCAACATTAGCGACAATAAACCAAGCAACTTGTGTTTCCACCCTCAGCCAGTTTGGTTTTAGAAGTTTTATAGGTCAAAATCAGGGTGAACGCGACATAAAAATCAAGGGTATCGAACCGAAGCTATGGAACTATGGAAAGCGAGTAAATAAGCGTCCGCGTTGACAGATTTTAAGGCTTTCTGACCCAGTTAGCGTGATTCCAGATCGATTTCCTGCCAGAACCTCTGTGCGCCCATTGATGTGTCGGCCTGGCTGAAACGTCGGATCGGAATTCTTCCAAAAATGTGGTTAAAATGTCCGCCCATCCATCTAAATCCAACTTATTCCTATTTTGAGCTGCAGGGGGCGCTGGAGTTACAAGGCGATACCCCCATCCCCCCTCCAGGTCACCAGGGCTAACGCATCGTTCACACACATTTAAGGGCCATTTAAACTCTCCGACCAAGCTAACGTGAATGTTTTGGGGCTGTGGGAGGGACCCCCCCCCCCCCCCCCCGACCCCCCCCCCATCCAAAAGGGCAGGCAGAAGTGAAATGAGACATTAATGTCTAATGATGTATGCCATTAACTTCCAAATGAACTACCACCTCCTCACCACTAACTTTTATTGTCTAATCCTCGTCCTCCCTCGGGCTTCGTAGCCACCAGAGCTTTATGGGGTGCGATGTGACGCAGGCCGAGCTCTCAGCCGTCACGGCTCCCACACGTCCATTATCTGCCCGTATCTGCCGCCGTCCCCTCAGACGCCATCAGCAGCTGCACGGGTCGGCCGAGTTCCAACCGGCGCAGCTGCCAAGTCGGAGCTGCAGACGCAGGTCGCGCTGCTAGCTTCTATGCTAATAAAATGCATTAAATGGCCAGCGAGGGTGCCTCTTCCTGCAGGAAAGAGCCACAGTTTTCTTCCTCAATGAGAACATGACTAAGAATAATAGTGCGCGGCGATGCGTCACAGCTGTCTGCACTGTTGTGCACAACAACATTGATTAGATTACTCCCCTGACTAATGGCCACTTCCCCTCCCTCAGAGAGGAAAGTGAATCTCTATTTGATAGTTGCTCTTCCGTGGCTCTCCCCACCGCCTCTCTATCTACAGCGGATTCATTTTTGCTGAGTCAGACATGGACAAAAATCATTAAAAATGTATTAAATATTGTATTTTTTTCGGGTTAATGAATCCGCAGACTTGTGTTTCAGAAGACGAAGATGTGTTTTCAGCACTAAAATGATTCTGATGCTAATACTCGATGCTAAAGAGCTCCTCCTCCGTCCCCTGCCCGCCCCGGCCTTTTATTTATTTAACCTTGGCTGTGTTCCCGTCACTCAGATGGAAACATAAACCCTGACCTTGAGTCTCGGAGGCTGCGGCCGTGCCAGCAGCTCTGTGAGGTTTTATTTTGGCACAGCGGCGCTTTGAGCTTGTCAGCATGCAGACGATCCCTCAATGATGCTGCTAGCATGAGCAGAATGTTGGCGATAATAGCGGCTATTGACCGCGGTCCTCGCAGTTACGTCCACTGAGATGTCGAGGCCTTTGGGACGAGTGTCTGTTTAATCCCCAAAATGTGTCCATAACAAAGCAAAAATGAAAGTATTGACGAGTCCCTGTAGCCCTCGGAGTAGCCGCCGCCACCCTTAACCTCAACCTCCTCTCTCGTTTGAAGTCATCCCAGCACGTCACCACCAGGCGTCCCCCAGGGTCCTGTGCTTGACCCCCTCTGTTAGTGGCTCCATGGAGGAGCTAGAGTCTCCGTTTCCATCGTTACGCTGATGATGTCCAACTATACATTGCCAACAAATCCATCACGCCATTAACCAACCTTCCGTCCGGTTCCCAGACGGCCCCGCATGGAAAGAGATCAGCAGTGCGAACGGGGAGAAAGTTCAGCGATTTCACCCGAAAATGTCACCGCGTAAACGAGGCCTTAATCCGCTGATTCATCACCTCAGGACTTGACCCACAACTGCCCCCTGCTTCCCCTCCCCCTCCCCACTGAGAACACGCCCCAATACATGTGATGGGAGGAGTCAGGGGGCGTGGCCAGCACAATCAGACACTGGGTCATGTGCTCTTGGGGGGGTAAAGGAAGCGTCTGTGCTCAAGCTAAAGAACCAGAGTGTTTCTTTTACCACATGGACGAGATGAAGCTCAGCTTTGAACACGTTAGCGCTAAAAATGTTCTCGCTAAAATGAATCAGCCCTTTGCTGGCTTTGAGAACTCATAACGTTGTTGCACTTTTGGAATAAGCAAGTGATGAACGGAGGAGCCGCCGCGCGTTGGAACAGTCGGAACGGTGCCAAACCTATTAGGATTAATGTTGGGAGGGGAGGGAATTATCATCCGGCTACCAAGTTCATTATAGTTCATTATAAGTTCATTATAAACCTGGAAATCGTTTAGGAAAAAACACTTGAACGCTTTTTTTTATTTAGGAATTTTAATTTTGATCCGATTTTATTTACTAACTTGATCAGAGCCTTGCGGCGTTTTACCGCCGGTAAAATCCCACGTGGGTCCAGAACAAATCAGGAAGCCAGAGGAGATCAGGAATAAATCTGAAGCCAGGACCTGTGCCCACATGTGAAGCTTCCTCCACTGTGGCTAACAAGCTAGCATCACAGCATTATCGCCCCCTCTCTAAACATGTAGTTCCTGTCAACAACTGATGTGGTGGCAGAGATCCTCCCATTGACACTTTGTGGGTCGGGAATCGGCAGGATCCCGGAATAGCTGGTGATGCGCCTGTGTGCTCGCGCCTGTGCAAATGTTTGTGTCTCCGTCTGATGTTGACTCTGTTCCTCACAGCGGTGCTGTTGTTCCCAGATTACACGTCCAGGAATCCCCAGATCTTCACCCTAATCTGATTAGCAGGGAATAGCACCTATGTACACTCCGGCCTCCTGGGGAGGATTTGGAGTTTTCACTGAGAGGAGAGGGAACGCCGTCGGGATCGCCGGGAAAACGACGGCAGATGTGATGGAGGTAAAATAAATAAAGAAAGAAAGAATTACACGACCTTTTAAACACGGGATTCGTGTTTCCCTGCCAGGCAGCGGGTCAACTCGGCAGCCGTCTGGAACGCTCCGCGTCTCCTCGGATGCGAATCGGGAACAAAAGGGACGCGCCAACGTGCGACAGGGACCAAATGCAACGCGACACCCGGCTGAGTGCGAACATTAGCTGCAATCACGGACGACGTTTCTCAGCGGCCGCCAATCCTGCACATTCCGGCGGGGGAGGAGGAACGTTTGGAATTGTTTCATATTTCTATTCCTGCCTCCTCAACCATGTAATTCCATTCTCTCATAATCAGTCGAGAATTTAATTTCACAGGAAGGATTTAAAACAAACGCGTCCTGAAGCTGTTTACCATTCCTCATATTCATCCATCGACTCCTTATTGAGAATCACTCTGTGAAGCCTCGCTGCTCTCCATAAATCCCTTTAATTTACTCAACTGGGGGGGGTTCATCTCCCCCACTACCCCCCCCCCCCCCAAAAAAAACCCTCACTTTCTAGTCGACGTGTTGGGGAATGACGGCAAGAATCAAATATACCGTAATGTGTGTATTCCAAAAAATTTGGAAGTTCCTTTTTGTGGCTACGCTAATCTTCAAAGCAGCCCCCCCCCCCAACTAATTGATTTAAAGTTCTAAAATCATCTTAATATTTAACAGCAGCGACATGATCCCTGTAATTTGTAAATAATGAAGTCAGCTTACACCTAGCTACAGCAAATAGCATCACTAGCTAGCATATGTCGCAGGCTTACAGTTAGCCCAGGGATATCAAAGGCTGATTTGCACTGGCGGGATGCGACATATGCACTTAGCAGGTTTTATTTAAACAATAAACAGCTTTTTTATTTTTCAAGCTTTCAATAAACCTACCTGATTACGGTCCAGCGCTCGTTGCGTTCGATTATTCCAGCTCGCGCGTGTTGAATACGAAGTGTTTTTATTGACGCGCTTACTTTTGGCTCATAAATTACAGCACAGTTCTATAAAAACAATTAGCATGAAGCCGCTTTTGCTAATTTGACCCCCCCCAACCATAAAGCGGCTGCTGACTTATTCGTCTGGCTGATAAAATTCTTTTTCCTCCCCAAACCAGCGCCTGAGTCTGGTCACATGGCCGCAATGACGTTTCTGCGCCTCTCGCATTAATTCTGAATTCCCTGCTAATTGTCACTAATTACAGAAATGGCTGCGGTTAATCATCATTATTCTCTTCGGGGGTTCGAGTTTCTTTTTTGAGCTCGTAGGTGGTGAACTTGAATTTTGATAAGGTATCGGCAGCAATCGGCACGAATACAGAAGAAGGGGCGGCGGATTAGACGAGCGGTAATTTACCCTCGCTGCCTTTAGCAGCTTAGAGGCTTCATTAGCATCAATTGTTACCTGAAGCTTTGTCGCCTTTTTCAAGTCTACTGTTGCTGGACTTTTGATCTAATAATTCACTTTGGCCTTCTGGTCACAACTGATGATGATTGAAGATAAATGGAATCATTTGTTTGCCTCTGATCGCGACAGAAAAGTTGCTAGACACAATAGCTAGCAATGGTTTCAAACAAAACATCACTTTAAACCATAAATAACTGTGAATGCCACTCACGTGGCGCCAAACACCAAAGTTTAGACGCACAACCAGCTCATTTTAAACAACTGCTACAATTATTTTACAAGTCTGAGTCATTTGAAAATGTGACTCCGTCCATTATTGATGAAATCCAAACATTAATTCATTCCTGCTTCTTGTCCTCTTGTGCCCAAACTCTCGTTTCCTATCGTTAGCATCAACAACGCTAACAGCTTGATACGCGACGAGCCTTTCAGAAACTGTCGCCGGTCCATGAATCCCACCTTCATCTCCTGGACGTGCTGGAAACCTGGGATGGTTTCAAGTCTGCTGTGTGTGTAATGACTCTTATCAGATGCACATTTGCATTTAAAAAAAATAAAAATTGGCGTGTCAATAAGCGTAAACAGCACAATGGCGCTCTCTGGCATCTCCCGCCCCATTGTTCTCCAGCGCTAATCTGGAGCTCAGCGCACAGCGGCGGATTAATTCCAATTGTCTCCTAATTAACATATTTGATTATGCAAAGAAATTCTCTCGACTTCCTCCGCCACTCTGAGAGCTGCCACAGCCCCCCCCCGCCCGCCAAAAAAAACCCGTTTAATTCTCCGATTACAATTAAATGATAAATGGTTAAGTGCTGCATCTGGAAATCCGTCTTGCTTATTTTTTTTTTCCCCGGCCTGTAATGAACAGCTCCGAAAATTAGCATGAAAGGTCACATCCGCGTCGCGCGGAGGATCCCGGCGCTCTGCGGCGCGGCGTGATTGCCGTTTTACATTAATCAGACGGTCCTTCAAAAGTGGGCTGACGCCAAGCAACATTCTCCTCTTCATCGTTTCCCCCAGTAAACACACGTCTGAGCTTCGGCAACCTCCACATTCTTGGCGTTTTAGCCTCCAATGCTAATTTCCCCCGCTCAGATAAGACAGCTGCCACTCATGCAGATACAGGAAGTGCTCTTGGTTCGCCCTGGCTGGGGGCCTTGCTCAAGGGCCCATAGTTATGTGGTCAAATCCCATGAAGCTAGAGGAATTGACGGGGTCTGGCGTTAGCTAGTGGTGGGGTGCATCGGTGCTGGAGACTCGTTAAACCAGCAACAATGCCTCCGCATTGAAAGCTCCCCGAGTGTGTGATATATACAGATCTGATCTGTGGCCCAGAGCAGCCCAACATGGATTCTGTCTTTTCTAAACGGTGAGATTGGAGCCGCTAAAGCTCATTTGTTTGCGTGTGGTTCAGCCAGAGGTTGCCGTAATCCCCCAGAAGACCCGAGACTCTGATCTTCCATCACGCCTTGTGTGGAGGGGCCTTTGGGGAGGAAACAGAGCCGCTTGTTCTCCTTTCAGACGTGATTCCGCTCTTTAAAGGCGCCTTTGTGGTCGGCTGGAAATAAAAGCTCAATGCGGCTATCTCCTGAAAATGTTCCCCATTCTTCCATTAACAAGCTGCTTCTAATCTCCGGTTCTCATTCAAGAGCGGCCATAAACATCCCAGCAGCCAGAGGGAATCTGGTACCTCCACCTGAAGGCTCTCGGCCGGAGCCACGCCCACTGCAGCCTGATTGGCCGACGCCCCTCACCTGTCTCACATCCGCCCTAAACAGAACTGCCACCATGGGGACGGGTTGTTGTCTCGTCCCCGTGTGCGTCCGGCTCGCCGCTGCTACGTTTTAAGAGATCTCGCGTCATTTATTCTTAATGAGAGAAGAATGAATATTTTACATTGTTTGCATCTTTGTTCTCCGTCTACCAGCACGTCTCCAAAACACAAGAAAAATACTTGTGTTACTGTTTTAGTCTCCATATCAGCTCTTTGATTCTTAGATAATCTCTTTCTCTACCCTAAATAAAGTGACCAAATGACCTTTGGAGCCGTATTTTCATTCTGTCGGTTCGAAGCGATGTTTGCGGTGCTAAAGCTCGGCTGAAAATGGGCTCCCCGGTTACCCGGCCTTGTTTTTGTTCGTTTCAGGTTGTATTGCTCTGCATTTGCGACATCGCGGACGCTTCTGTTAGAGTGTTAGCCGCTGTCAAAGGGATCGTTTCTCAATGCTAGCTTGTCTCCTAGCACAAAACCCTGGCGATGTTTCGGGCTTTGGACGCGTGTGGTGCCAACGTCCACATGAAGGGTGCGTTTGAAAACTAATGCGGGGCGTGCAGGATCTGCTCGCCAGTTGGTTTTGGCTTGCTCAATGTCTGGATTAGCATGTCTGAATGGCTACGTTTAACGGTAAATATTAGCATGCTAAACAACTGCTGGATATAAAGAACCGTCCCACTGCATAATTCTTCATATTATACTGACATTTCACTTCGTTAGTCCGGTCAAAGCTGTTAATGGCCATTAATGAACCGGTTCATTACGTGTATTAATGGACTAAAGTAGGAGGGAAAAGCTTTTAATGTTAATGTGGCATTTCAGCAGTCAGTGGTTTGAATTAAAGACATTTATCTTTTAAAGCCTAAAATGACAAAATGCTGCTTTCCGGGGAGTCGGCTCTGATTGGCTGAGCCGTGTCACATGGCAGGACTTTTGCCATCCAGGCTAAAATGGAACAGTCTATCAAAAATGTAATACGATACTTCTCAATAATTCAGCAGTTGTGGGTCCGTGCGCTGTCCATTAGTCACCCGGGGGCACTTCAAGGTGTCTGACGTGAATGAGGAAACATTTACTTTGCATTTAAAAACAGCCGCAGAAGGGTGAAAAATAAAAACTTTAAATCTGTTTTCCCTGCGTCGAAAAGAAAGACAAATTTAACTCATAAAAATGCTAAAAGTTGACGGATTTATGCCTGGAGAAAAACACGCAGAATCCCGAGGAACCCAGGTGACCTCTGCCAGATTAAACCTCGAAAAGTTAAAAAAGTTAAAGTTTGTGAAAACGGGCCCCTCCCCGCGTCCTCCGCTGTGCTAACCTGCGTAATCGAAGCTAACAGTCGAGAAACGCGTGTTGCTAAAAACAAACATAAAAGTGAGCGCGTTTAAAATGGGTCAGAACCTGCAGAAGAACAGTTTTAGCTTCTCTTTGCCTCACAAACCACCACATTAAACACATATTTACCTTATTTAGGCTCCAATTCATGTTGAAATGTCGATTTAATGGCCGATATTTTATACGTTTGGTCGAAATTCTGCTGGAATGTTGCTAAAACTCGGTTCTCTTGGCTGAATGTTTATAAGAGGAGGAGCAGTGATGCAAGAACTTGACATGTTCTCACGTCTGTGTGGGTTTTTCCAGGTAATCTATATGCATGCACACGTGTGTGTGTGTGTGTGTGTGTGTGTGTGTGTGTGTGTGTGTGTGTGTGTGTGGCTGCGGTGTGGATTACTCAGTTTAGATGTCATCTGAATTCTGTGTCGTACTGATTCCGGTAAACCTCATCAAGCCCAGAATGTGCACGTGGGCGCGCCCGTGGGGGCGTCGGGAGCCGGAGCCTGAGGCTGAACTCAGTTCTGCTCCGGTCGGAACCGTCCCGGCGAAACAGCATCAAGGTTGCGGCTTCTTTAAACAGTCGAACTTCAAGAGTCCTCGTTTTATTTGTTCTCCTGATCGGAGCTCCTCCGCCTCGCCGTCCCTCCCACGCCATTCCCCGGACCCCAGAATCCTGAAGGTGACCCTGTGGCCGCTGAGGTCAAAGGTCACCCGCCACTCTAATTCAAGGACGAGAGAAATTCAGAACTTGATCTAAATCCGCAAAGAAAATTGAGCCGCAACATCTTGCCTGATAAATCCTGACAGGGACACCAGAGCGTAGATGGACGGTTGGACAGGATGGACGGTTGGACAGGGTCCATTAGGGGGCGCCGGCAGAGGAGCCGCACCTGGTAAGAACGTGCTTTTGTTTTCCAGGTCAGCTGACATTCAACATCAATATCCTCAAAATGGGACGCTCGTCTTTAGAGCCTGGGAGGGAGCTGGAGGACGAGGACCACGCGGAGGAGACGGGATCTCTGCCCAGACAGCACCACGGCGACGGCCGCTGGTATTTCCTGATGCAAGGTGACAGCCCGACCACTTAACCACGGCCGTGCCCCCCCCAAGATCTGGGCTGGGCCTCCTGATGGCTGCCGCTTTATCCTCCTTTTTAGGGCTTAATATTTGAATCACGTCTGAACAGCTGTTGCCTGTTTTTGCAGGCAGGAAGTTGCTGGAAAAACGGAGATGAGGAGCACGTGAGGTGAGCAGATGTAGTCGTTGGTGTAGGAATAAAGATCCATAAAGAGAGCCATGAAACAGCCCATAATTCCAATATAGAGTGGAGCACAAGATCAGACTGGGAACCAGTGGAGGAGCAGATTAATCACACAGATTCTGTTGGTTTAACTCTAATAATTTATTTAAATGTGAAACAGCCGACCTGCTCGTTTAGAACCGTGAGACAGAGTAAACAAAAGTGCTCCGGGGTGTTAGCATGCGCAGAATTTATCATCAACACAGCCGCAACTTCTGCTAGCACTGGTTAGCTTCGCCCCGACCGGAGTTATTTTTGAGAATCCCAGTCCATTAAAAATGGATGAGCGACCGCAGGGTTTACTGTCAGTATCGCAAAAATCGTTCATGGTACGATGAAGTCCGACTTGGGGGGGGGGGGGGCTGAGTTAACATTTAAAAGAGCTAAAATGTCAGATTTCATTAAAGTTCTGCAGCAAAACAGAGACAGATTTAGTCCTAATTTATTTATTCTGAACGTTTGAGACGATTGATTGATTGATTCCATTAGATCGTGTGGGTTCACTAGCTTAACGAAGCGCCACCCGGTGGCCAGAAACAAGGTTGTATAACACCAATAATCTGACTCCACCCTCTGCTAATCCAACAGAAATCCGATAAATGAACTGAAACAAGTGACGACAACCAAGATTTTCGTCGTGTAAACAGACTCAGCGTTTGATCGGATTGTTATAAAGACACACGAGATAACAGCAGTTCAAATTAGCATCGGTACCACATTACGAGAAACCCATCAACAGGAAACGATGAGCTCAGTTCGGCAGAGAAGCAATCGTTAATCCCGGTGTAAAGATAATCCCGATGTAGCTAACGCCGTCTGAAGTGGAACGCGGTTTTCCACCCGTGGAGCGGCTCAATCCGTCGGATGTCAGCAGGATGGAACAAATGAAGCTGTTTAGCAGGAAGTGAAGGACTAGCTTTAGCGTTGTAATGCCCTGCCGTCATAAGTCAAACTGTACTCGACATCGGTGCCTAACGGTAAATGTCAAGGGCGGCGGCAAAGTCAGAGGGATGAGCCTGAATGCTGTAAGAGAAGCTATTTGTCACTGTTGTGTATCCCATTAGCGAGGCCGCGGCACAACGGCGTACAGGTAGGAAAGGGATAAAAATACCCTCCACCGCCTCTCGCAGAGCAGAAAATCTCCTCAAAGCTGCCACGCAAGGCTCCTCATCCTCTCGCTGCGTTTTGGAAGCGTCCTCAGGAAGTTAGCACGGGAATAACGTGCGGGGCAACGATAGCTCGCGACTTTTACACCGTCGGGAGGTCGTTTTATGCAGATGGAATTGGAAACGTTTGCTCAGAAGAGGAGGACGAGTCCGTCCGGTTTGAGTGAATTCTCATGCAGACGGCTCCTCTCCGTATTTAATCCATCTCGATCAATGCTTGATGACGGCCATTTTTTGGCGGCGGGCATCAGCGCGCCCATTAAACTTCCACTGATGCAGCACTTTCTGAGCGACGCTGACGTCCCTATCGCAGGTCGATGATAAATCGGGCTCTGAGTAAACAGTGATGAAGGACCTTAAGCAGCCGGCACAGACTCATACAGGCTACTGTGTCCTCGGCTCAGCCCCCAACGCCAGCGAAAAGTATATTTAGCGGCACCTTTGACGGCTTGAGAGCGAGACCGAACCGCCCTGCGCGGCGGATCGACCCCAACCTTTCTCCCGCCCGGTTCTTCGGACTACATTTTCACATTAATCCAGTGATCTGACAGTATCGCTGAGGCCTTCTACAATAATCCCCAACGGGAACAACCTGTGATGCCCCGGCTAGGCTAATCCTCCTTTTATCTCCGCTTCCTCGGCTCTCTTCAGCGGCGTCCCGAGTAAATATTGACATTCAAGTGCAAAATTGTGAAGAAGCGCTGCCCTCTGTAAACCAGCTGTCCAACCCCCCCACCCACCCCCCACCCCCCCACCAGCATGAAAACATCTCATGGTCAAACTGTCAGGTGCTTCACGTTCCGATGATCAATAACAAAGACAGCGTTAGCAGTGAGCGGCAGCACCTCTGGACCATTTTTCAGCTTTCCTGGTTCGCGTTGACGGATCAGCGGGGAACATTTGGATGAGTCTTCGTTGCCGTGGCGAAGGGCTCCGCGTAGATCCAACGTGCAAGTAAGCTAACGTTAGCAACACGGCGGTAGAATAGCAAGGCGGCTCTTGTCGTTTGCGAGTGCACCCTGATGTACCGCGGCGCTCCGGCGCCCGACGTGCCACCTTTCTAGGAAGGATACAAGTCCGTGTCAGCAGAACACCTCCTTCTGGGGAATAAACTCCCTGTTTTCCGTCGTTCTCGGCTGCCGAGCTCCCCGTCAGGGCGGTTTGTGTCATCCTGAGCAGTGGAGGGCGCCTAAGCCGAGCTGATAGATGGCGGAGCTGCGGGCGCCTCGGGCTGCCAAGCATCAGCACTCAACTCTCAGTATTCCAGGAGATTATAAAGTCATTACAAGCTTGTTCCATTGAGAATGGTGCTTGGAAGCACAATTCAAATGGAAAAAAAAAAGAGAGAAATTTCTAGAAAAATATTCAGCATGCGGCTAAATTCATACGAGGCGCTTTAGACACGACAGGTGCTGTGTTAATATCCCCATCATGGCTGTCAGAGGCAGCCATACGCTGGATGGAAGTCCCCCCACTGAGCCAACATAATAGGCCGGTGTGAAGCGGCACTTTCATTAATGGGCATTAGTCTTGCTTCGTTTAGGACATCTCTGTCTGAAGGGGACAGTAAATTCAGCCTGTGACGTCGCTGAAATCAGGGCGGGAATGACGGATAGCTGCTCACAAAGAGACAAGTCACATGGGAGTCAAGACCACGAATCAGCACCTGCAGATGTTTGCCAGCCAAAAACAAGCGGCAACATGTGGGTGAGTGTTTTAATGACTGCACAGGTCCACTGGGGACGCCAGTTGGGTCGGAGCGGACGTGGAATCGTTTCAAATTCCAAACGTTCTGCGCTAACCTGTGACCGTCTCCTCGTCCCCCCTCCCGACATCCCTCCAGCCTCCAGAGGCAAGCGGCCAAACGGTTCCATTAGGCCGAGCAATAACGCCGCTCCGTCTCGGCCAGTCGGCCCAGAACGAGGCGGCGGAATCCAATTGTGAACGGGCGCGTAAATGACACGCGGCTACAGTCAGGTCCACTTTTAATAGGACCTCGACGAACTGCCTCTGCTCTCTCGCTGTGGCCGGGTAACCAGCGGGACTGGGAACAAACCCAGTGGCTCCAACAGCGGAGTGACGGCAGGCCCGCGGCAGGACCGGTCCAGGTTATAGGCTACCTGTCATTAGCCTCACATGGAGACTAGAAGTCCGACAGTTCGGTATGAATTCTTTAAAGAACAACAGCCTGTGATAAGTGGCTGGTTGTGTTTTGAGGCTACATTAGCCGCTGATTTTTTTCCCTCTTTAATTGGCCTTACATGTTCTGTGCTTCTGGGGCCTCTTGTCCTTAGATCTCTTTATTAATAATGGAAGGCGTTTGTTCCCCCGTAAGCCCTTTAATGTTAATGTTAGCTTGAAATTTGGCTTCGCATGCTAGTCGAGTACACAACAAACACGTGTGTTGCTTGCACAGGGTAAAATGAGGTCAGTTGGCATCGCTAACTGCTTCGAGAGGCCACCAACGGTTTCATCCAGCCCGCTGCAGACAACCGACTGGAGATTTGAGCGATGTGCGGAGAAACGGGAAGACGTTTCCATGGAGTCACCATCGCGGTTGAGTGAGGCAACAACGTGGGGGAACGGAGAGAAGCTGCCCAGCATGCGAGAGCTTCAAGAAGCTCGAGACCACTGGATGTTAGCGAAGATCAGGAACATGGGACAACGATCAGCATAGGAGAGGATCAACGTCCTACTGCATGGTTGCTAGCACGAGTACACGAGCAGGAAAAAAAACGTAGTTTAAAGAAATCGAGACGCTAAAGTGAAACAGTGGAACCTTTCTGCCCTTTGTGGATATATCTGCTCCTGTGTGTGTGTCTAATGTTGACTTACAAGTCAAATCCACGACGTTTTCATCCCGTAACTTTGAATGTAGCTTCTTTTTTCAACGTGTTCTGACGGAGTCTGGTGCTTTGTTACGCTCAGATCATTGATCAGATCAAATTAAAGATTGAGTCAGCGAGACACGGGCGCCGGGCTCTTCAAAAGGACTTTTCTTACAGTTTCTGTGCACAAGAGTGCATCGCAACAGGCAGAAACTGAAGGAGGAACAAAGTGTTGACGTGAACTTGCGTGCAGATTTAGAGGAATAATAAAAGTTTGAGCTTTAAAAACAATAGTGATCTTAATCCACAATGCTGATGCGGCGCCACTGAAGCTATTTTCATACGTTTGAATGGAAACAGCCTCCAGGATGAGGAAGCGCAGGCGTGAGTGAGGGTAGGTGGGCGAGTCCTGCGGAACCTGCTGAGAATCTCATCAAACACCAGAGAAAAACACATTAGGCTGCACGCATCAGCGCCGGGGAGGGTCAAGTGGACTCGCAGCGCCGGCTGCAAATACAAAACACTTGTTTTTCCACGCATTGTGTAAGGCTCTTGATTTTAGAGGACAAAGTTTTTAGCAGGTTCTGGAGTGGACGCCTCGCCGCTGAGGCACCCTAAACCTGACGGCGAGACAAAATGATGTTATCCGAGAACAAATCCACGGCGACAGCAAGGCAGGTGAACCGTCCTCTAGTCTCTGACACCTTATTTAAATGGAGCACTCGTGAAGATTAGCTTTAAAGCACCGCGGCGCCGCGTCAGGCCGCCGCTCGTCGCTCACAGCTCGGAACGTCGGGAGTCATTTTCAATCCCCCGAGCTGTCGGTGGAAGAAAATGTTGCTTTATATTTCTGTAAGGTAGCGAGGCAACACTGTTGTCACAACTGTCGGGAAACCAAGAGGCGACTAGACGAAACCTAAACCAGGGAAGACCAGAGCGGCCCGCCAGCCGGGGCTCTGTTTACATTGATCTTCTCAGGTGCTCTCATGCTAACGCTAAATCAAGCAGGTTGGTCCGGAGACGCACCTGGCGCATTTAAATTGTACAATCGTTGATCGTGTTTAGGTTGCCGACCAACGGCAACGACCACCCCCGGAGCTGGACTCAACGTCTCCTAAAGTGGACTAAAAAGGACGTAGGGAGGAAAGAGGTTCGCACTGTCGCCTTCAGCCCCAACTGGAGGATGCAAAGGATGGATTACGACAGCTAGCTTGTTCTTGTGTCCTCAATCACTCAGCCCCTATTCCCTACCCATTCCCTACCCATTCCCTA
Organism: Takifugu flavidus; assembly: GCF_003711565.1. Lineage (NCBI taxonomy): Eukaryota > Metazoa > Chordata > Actinopteri > Tetraodontiformes > Tetraodontidae > Takifugu > Takifugu flavidus. The sequence goes on from NC_079536.1 coordinate 3,143,702, forward strand.
TTCATTCCCTACTCACTTTTAAGGAGATTTTGGACTTTTGGGAACCCCAACAGGAGGGTTTCAGACTCAAACCACCTTTTTCGGCATTCTGCACTGAATAAAAACAGTCCAGAGACCAGAAAATTGTCGACATCATCGGCCAAATTTCCCGGACGACAGAAGCAGCGCGTGGCCCCAGGAGGCCGTCAGACGTCCACCCCCCCCCCACACCCACCACCACCCCCACACCCCCCCACCCAACCCCCCCGTCGTAGCGTCGCGACTGAAATACCGCGGGAATGGTGAATAATGCAGGCAGGATGTGGGGAACGTCGGGCTTTCTGCTGAGAACAGCAGGTGCCCTTCATCATCATGACACGAGAAACAAGAGAGACGCAGCAGGACGGCGACGACAGAACACGAGCACGCAGGTAGCACGTGCACATCCGTGCCCTTCCAAAGGTCTTAGAGGGAGCTGAAGGCGGGAAGGCATCACAATTATCTGGGAAATGTGGCACACAGCAGAGTTTGCTAATGACAGCAGGGCATTCGGCAGAAAGTGGGGCGGGGCTCACGTAACGACGGCGCCGCGCTCCAACGTTAGCCGTTAGGTTAGTCTTCAAAAAATCTCGGGACTCCTGTTGGTAAAATTGCAAAATACACTCATTTATACGACATCATTTGCAAGAAATATTCTGCACTAAATGGCAAAACGATGTTCTCTCCAAATAGACGCTTCGAAAAGTTTGGGTTAAAAAATTAAGAAACTAGCGCGTAACACGGTGGTGGTGGTGGTGGGGGGGTGATATCGTACAACCATATTTTTAAAGCAAACGTCTTAATTGAATTACAATCCAATATTTGCCACCTCCACTGATGTCACCTCATCGCCTTTCTGTCCCTCGTGGACTTCACGCTGTGTCTATATTAATCTTTAGCATATCAAATCAGCGTCACTGGCCTCTTGTGCTCCTCTTCCTGTTACCATGGTAACCTAAAGGCCAGTGAATATGGGGGGGGGCACTGGAAGCAACATGGGGGGAGAATGCAGCTTTGACACCCAGAGGGGGTATGAGGTGGAGGGAGAGGCGCTGAAGCTGCTCTTTATCCTTCAGGAAATAAGCTAGCCGCTAACAGGCTAGGCTAATCGTTTAGGTTTAGATGAATTTACTATGACTAAAGGAGCAGCTTTTCTGCTGAATAGCCTGGCAAACTGCAGTATTTACCTTTAAATAGTGTTAAAGATGGTAGGTCTGGTGTAAGAAATAGCGTGGAATGTGGACAACGAGGTTAAGATGCTTGAATGGCACCTCTAGAAATGCAGCTTTCACCAGCCTTTTTATACAGAATGAAGGGAAACAACTTGCGCTCGGAAACAAGAAACCAGCTTTTGTCAAGCGACAAAAAGCTTCCCGGGCGAACGTGAAAATGGGACATTTGTTCCAACCTTTAGTCGAGAGTTTAAAGTAAGTTACAAACACTTGAATCTAACTAAAGACGGCTTCATGAGCTTTATTACTGCTTCAGGGAGACAAAGAGCCGGCTGAACCCAGCCGGGAGGTTGCCGTGGCGATCAAACCGTGTGATTAAAAGCATTTATACGGACTTTCAGTGGGGCTGTTGTGCGAGCCGCCAGTCACACTCGACGCTACACGTGTTACCTTGGTGCGTCGCCCATGGTCGCTCAGTAAAGCTAATTCAATCTTGCTCTACAGCCTGGTTCATTCAGCACAAGGACGAGGATGAAACCGCTGAGATCACCCAGGTTACGGACCCTGCGAGGGGTTAGGGTTGGTTCTACAGAAGCTGGCAGCTCCAGTGTGGGCTGAAGGTTCAGGACAGGTCAGGATCCTGGAAGATCTGATGCTGGGTGGGAGGGAGGAGATTGGTGGAGGTGGGATGTGCAGGGACCTGAGCTGGGGGGGGGGGGGGGGGGGTTCTGGAAATACCCACAAACTGTTTTGCAATAAATCTGATCTGGGACTGGAATTAATTCCATCATTTCGATCAGATCTGTGGTCTGTTGGGGGGATTACAGCTCCATCAGGCTTAACTGGCAGGAACATAGATTTAGTCCCAGTCGCTGGGGACGGAAACAGACTGAGAGATAAGATGGGCCCAGGGGGTCTGTTGGGGGTCAGAGGTGAGGATTGAGCAAGGAATCGGTGTCGGGAGGCTTTCTCTGGTCAGACAGGACCTACACGGTCTTCTGACAGACATCTAAAGGTCATACAGCACCAGATTCAGGTTTCTGGTTTTTAAAGGTCTCCTGAGGACGCTGGTTTTGTGAAATGTGTCCTATTTGCATCCCTTTGCATATAAAAGATGTTCAAAACCATCTGATCTGTCAGGAGGCTGAAGAGGCTTTAGAACAGCACGGTGAGAGAGGTGCCGTCCCCAACTGGCCCAAAAAGATGCCCGAATCCAGCACTTTCTGAAGAGGTGAGTTTTAATTAGCGCCGTGACCATGAAGTGAGCAGCCCAGTGGCAGATGTTTCCATCAGGAGGAGGCAGCTACGCAAAAAAGGGTCACGCTAGCGGGAGGTTAGCATAAAGGGGGGCGGATATCAAGGCTTTCCGAGAGTTTCGAGAGAAGAAATTCTGTCAGTGTTAGCATTTTTGACATTAAGGACATTAGGAGTATCCTGACACCTACTCCTGCCTTGTAGCAGGGAGGTGCCAGGGAGGAGGAACCCTTGAGCAAGGTTCTAAAACCCCCACCAGCTCCTCCCAGGGAGCTGTATTCAGGCGTGTACTTCAGCTGGGATAGGCTCGCCGGGACCCCCAAAGTGAAATAGCAGTCAAGAAAAAGAGAGGAAGAAAAGATATCAAACTCGCAGCCTCAGAACAAACCAAACCAGAGGCTTCCACACGGAAGTTCAGCACCATGGTCGCCTACAACCCCACCAGGGAGTAGTAAGTAGACTATGGCCGGCCCCCTAACTGGACCCAAGTCCTCCTGGACTCCTACAAAGTGATTATGTTTATTAATAAGTCATTCATAAATCAGCACCGGGCTCCGTGACCCAGTCCTGACCTTTGATTTATAAATGTGCTCCTCTGCATTGTGCCGCGGTCCCCCGGGGGCTGACGGGGGGAAACCGGCAGATTAACCTCAGGAAGTTCAACGAGCCGCATGAAAAATGATTTATCGCACTGCGGAGAGCGGCGAGCAAACAGAAAGAAAAATGGGCCTCGGCGATAAAGATTACACATCCGAATGTTAATGCGCTTTTACGATATAACCGCTCTCAATTATCCAGCCCCGTCGTTACCGGGAAACTCCCGGGGGACCCATTAATAGCTAAAGTGTGCGTTAGCATTTGTGTGGATTCATCAGTTTTGCAGGTATGAAATGAGTCCCTGCATGAAGCACACATCTAGCAGGGTCTTTTTTTACGTCAACGAGTATCGAAGGCATCGCCGAGTTTTGTGTTGATGCTAAATAAACGCAACCAATCAGGAGGAGGATCATTCGAAGAGGGAAGCAGAAGCTGGTACGTTGTTCCCATTATCACCATCTTTTAAACCCTTTTTTTTTTTTTAAACCAGATCTGGGTTAGCGTGACCTGAAGGTGAAATAAGGTGAAGGTGGAATAAACGTAAATGTGCTGTGATTTTAGCTGAAAGGGGGACAATTTCAGCGTTAAATGTTGGAACAGCGCAGCACAGGAAGAGCGTTACTGACCCCTGCAGCGGCGCAGCATTCGCCCGTTTTTATTGCGCCGACATTAATTTGCGGCGTTAATCTGCTGCTTGTTTTCTGGACGCCGTCGCAAAGATCTGCCGGCTGCGTTGTGTTTAATTAAATAGCAAACGCTGACCCGCCCACGTGGTTAATACCTTCTTAGCATTCATTAGCATTGATTGAGTCTATATTTGCGCTGTTTGGATTGTCTGAAAGAATTTTTTTTTTTTTTTACAGATTTTTCAGGGTCTTTGAAGGCAACTGGATGGAACCGCTGCTGAAGAGTTGGTGAAACTGAGAAAAGGAACTGAAGATCCTTGAAAACAAAGTTTTACCCAATCGGGGAGTTGTTTACAGCAGTTCTCTCTAAAATGTGGTGAAAACGTTAAATTTCCGACATTTCAGCATTTGAAATATGTCAATGAGAGGAGCAACGGTGACCTCTGAGCGGCGTGGGTGTAACCCCGAAGGAACGGCCGAGTTTAAACAGAAATGAAACTTCAGAAGAAAAACAGAAGAAAGCATAAAAGTTTTATATTCCACCTGGACCGTAAATCACGTGTTTTAGCCTCAGAGAAACTGTTATTTCCTGGCAAATCCAGCATCTTTACAGAGCTGCACACCGGAGAGACGCTTTTAAGAGGACAATGATCGGACTGGTTTATGGGTTTACAGCCCGGCTGCTCCTGCGGTTGGTTCACCAACGTCGTCCAAGAGCAGCAGGAGCGTTTGTCACCGAAGCTCTTCTGGGTGACGGGATCGTGCCGAGGTGGCGTAATTATCCCGTACAAACACGGTGTCTGAATGTGGCGCTGCCTTTAAACGTGAACCCTCCGACCCGCACACGTTGTCCATCCAGCGTGATGAGAGAACAATCGAAAAAATGCCCCAAAGCGCCCTCGCATGTCAAACTGGTTTTCAACGTTCAGTCCTCAATTCATCCCCGTTTGGTGCCCACGTTTCGTCCTCAAAAACTGGATTTCAGGCAGCACCATTTAATTATCTGTTTAAAATCTCTCTGCTGGGGTGAATATGAGGAGTTTGCAGCTCAGGGTTGAATCATGTTGGGTAGCGATGACCAGCGGATGTCCTCCGGTGCACCTAAAAGTGAAGCCCTGAACCAGAGGAGCCACCGCCGGGTTCATTTCCCCGCTCACTCAGTTTTATCATTTTTAACCCCTGAGCTGCTGCGAGATGCTCAAGTCACCTCCGGCTCTCATCTTCCTCATCTCTTATTCATCCCAGCCAGAACCGAGCTCGTATCCATGGCAGCGAAAAAGAAGAAGAAAAAAAAAACTCAAGTTATGACGTGACGGTGGCTACCGCTGAAGGCTAAGTTCCTCTCTGGGTCCAATCACACCAGCCCGGACTCTTCACATCCACCCGTCAATGTCAGCTCATCCAGAACAACATTCACCCCTCGGCGGGTTCTTCAAGCTTTTTGAGGCGGGTCTGCCAGGCTCCGTAACCGCCTCCCAGCCTGTGAGCGCCATTTGTGCCGATCAGAGTGAGGTGACCTTCAACGCAACCGTTGGTGCCGAACTCCTGAAGCTTTGGTTTTGACTTTGACTGCAGTGAAAAGTACCAAAACTGGCCTGAGGGTGGCGCAAGCTGCCTCCGAGGGTCAGAAAATGGGGCTTTAAATATCAGAAAGAGGTCGGCAGGTGCCCCGACCCGGCGCCAGGGGTCAGATGGTGTAACTGAACCACCTGAGCTGGTCTGTAATCCAAGACGTGCCGTCGGTGCACCATTAATACTTTTTTTCCCCGCAGTTTTAGCTAGCTTCTTTTACGTAGCCTGGGTTGTTTCAGCATCCCGAGGCAGTCAATCAGCAACAAACAGACCCGACTGATGTTGATTGCACCGGCAGACGCTAATCAAGGTGACCCTGACGACTTTTGTCTGGGGTTACCGTGACGACATCAGCTTTAAAGAGAAATCAGCCCTTCTGTCACTTCATTTTAAAAAAAAAAGAAAAAAACCCTGAAAATCAACACAGTAAAAAAGCCCAAACTTGTGTTTTTCCCCATCAGGGCCTCCAGACATGGCACACTTGGTTCCTTGGCGTTATCGGGCCGGACCGGGCCGCTCACTCACCGCTGAAAGCCGCTTGGCATTTCGATAAGTCTTTTTTTCTATTTTTTTGGAGTTTACCTGCATGACCATGTTTCTTGCTGGGTGTGACGACGGCCTGTATTACTCTTTGGGGCGTCCTGCCTGCCCTCCAGGTGGTTCCACTGTTATCTGAGCCCAGCCAGACTCGCACAGGAGGGCTATAAATGAGCAGTGCGGCGCCTGATAGCACACGTGCGGCCATACGCTAGCTTTATTGCCATGAATAAAACATGAAACAACTTTCTATCAAATCGTCATGTCTCTAATATTTGCTTCTCAGTGGAGACACGGTCCTCTTAAAGACAAGATGAGCTCTTTGTCATGGACGTCTAGCCGCCTCCCTGGGGACGATAAACCGCTTTAGCGCGATCGTTTCTACCTTTACGATTGCGCCCGTCAAAGGTGCGATAAGAGTCTGATGGCCGAATTGTGCTGGTCCCAGCGGCCAATTGGAAGTTGGTGCATTTTAACTTGAACCTCCATGAAAGTGTGTGAAGCAAAAGCCAAAATCTTAAAACAACCAAAAAGGCGGAACAGTTGCTAGGAGACACTGCCCTCACCTGAGACTCTTCTTCTTGAGCATCGTTGTCCTCGCTGTAACCGTGCACGTCTGCGACGACTCCCTCCACGCGCTCCTGTAACACAAACAGCTGATAGCCTGTAGCCTGTCAACCAGACGTGCACTTGCTCCCACGACAGCTAACAGAAACGACAGCAGACTTTCGAGAATGTCGGTCAGTAGTTCAGCGCTGCTACGCTAAGCTAAATTGCATGAAAGTCCACGTCACATGACTTTCTCCTCAGCCCAGATGGACCAGTAACCACTTTACTGGTCCCCCGATCTGGTGTTCGACATCATAAAAGAGCCTCTTATAAAAGGTGATAAATGGAGACGGAGGACGTCTGGATAAACGGAGAGATCTGTCACATGTCGTCGCCATGGCAGCTGGGTCAGCCAGGTCTTACCCAACGCTGATGAATGTTACAGACCATCGTAACGGTCATGGAAAAACTCTGTGGAGTGGTTTTTCTTCCTCTCACAGTTGTGATTTTGATGCCGGCGAGCGTGATCGCGGCTCAGTGGGAGAGCACTCTGGAAGCGCACCGCTGACCGGTTTGATTACACATTCATGCGGCGGGCTGCGGCGATTCGGATCGCTATTCAAAGATTCGTGACATGTCGTGATTAGAACCAGTTCCTGGAAGAGATGTGCCTCTTTGAGATTTGAGACGTTTGAGTCTCAAATAAAAATATTCTTTTCAAAAAAAAAAAAATCCCTCCACCAAAGAGGGAACAAAGTGCTTTTCATTTCACTTTCAAAAGAGGCGTTAGCATAATGGCGACACAGAAATAACTTATGGAACTTCAAAATAATAAAAATAAATAAATAAATACCCAGAAATGTCGCAGCTCGGACTCTGGCTTCTGTTGGAGCCGTATGATTGTCCGGGTTTTGGCCGTCGCTCACAGCATTGACAAGAAAATGAGTTAGCTTTTAAAAAAGCTGGATGTCGGCCCTAGCGCGCGTTTATTTTAGCCCCTCTCCTTCTCTGCTCATATGTGGATGAAGTCCAGATACAAATAGCTCTTGCTGGACTACTGGAGAGGCAGGGTCCACCTGTACTGTTGCCCCAGCAGAAGCTAGTGACCGACTGAGCCCTCTGGTTGCCTGTCGGAGGCTGTTCCTCTGCTCTGGGGTGTATTACAGAGCCGTGATAAATGATGTATTGATGCCCCGGCAACGATTTCACTGGAGGAGGATTTTAAAATGAGCTCGGAATAACAGGAGGAATGGGGACGGCGCACCCTCGGTGGTTTGTTTCTGTCGCGGTGTTTCTACCGGAGCGACCGTGGTTTGGGAGACCAGATTAGGTCATGATTCACTATATGGAATCAATTTCACAGTGTATTAGAGCAGCATCCCACAGCAAGATCAGGCTGAATGTCATCGCGGGGCCGATTTGTCTCACTCAGAGACACGCTAGCATCACACGTTCCCGTACCCACACTCCCTGCTTTTTCATACACGCCCTCGGAAAAAAGGGAAAAAAATCCTTAATAGCGTGAAAGGCCTGCTCCAGGTCTCCCGGGAGTCCCGGCTGTCGTTGACGCACATGACAGCAGCCGTCTCTTTCACACTTTGTTGTCCTGACAGATGTGGAAACGGAGGATCTGTCAGGAAGCACGGCGCGGCTCACAGCGCGGGCTGCGCTATAAATATTTCAAGAAATAACAATCAGCACTGTTTATTCTCTGAGAATTACGCCAAAGTGTGACTGACTTGTTTTGAAGGTGGAGGCTGTTTTGACAGGTTTTCGGGGTCGGCCCTGGCTGCGTGCCGCCAGTGCAGACGCAACAGTGACACATCATCTGCATATTTATACTTTCCCCAAATCCACGTAATTTCCATACATCTGTGAGATGTGAATGAGAAACCGTTCCAGACTGAATAAAACACCACTTCAAAGGGCTCCGCCCACTCACATGACCCCCCGCCCACCATCAATGCTCTAATCGAGTATTGATACGACGTCCCAACAAGCAATTAACCTCTGACGAACTAGGAACCTGAGAGGAAATAGCTCTGTCAAACTAGCTAAAACTAGCTATCTATTCCCTTTAAATGGTTTATAATTACTAATGGGAGGTAGTAGAGCAGGCAGAGCCTTCAGCCCTCAGGCCCCAGATCTCTCTAACCAGCTCCCAGTCTGGATCCAGGAGGAAGAAGACCTGAAGGGTTGAGGCCAGAGCTCCATACGAGGCTGCACCTGGGCCCATGGACTTCTTTTCTACTCCCATCGATACCTTCTAACATGGAGAAACTACTGATGCTAATTCTGATGTTCTCTGTATACGTGGCATCTCCCTCTCCATCCCAGGGAGAGGATCCCTCATCTGTGGCTCTCTTAAAGGGTTTGTTTAGGTTTTACTGACCCGGGTCGGGTTTCTACAGACAGAGGACACAACTGTGCAGCTTGTAAAGCCCTCTGGGGCAACAAAGGCTGTGTCATCTACGGTCTAGTCTAATGAAATCCAAACAGTTTAATCAGAGTGAGACTATTCAGACGTTTGTAAATGTATACCTTAAGTTTCCTTTTTTTTTTTTTACCAAGTAAATACCGAGCGGCAGAAGATTCCCTTCATATTTTTGCTAAACAATGATTTGCATTGTTGTGACACTGACGAATCACCATGGAGACTGGTCCGTATGCAGTGTCAGCGAATGTCAAAAAAGCATTTGTGTTCCAGGAGATTATTCGGGACAAACCGAATAAAAAGCAAAAGTGATCCATGATTGCGGAGAGCAGATCTGACGCCAGCAAATCAGAAACCGAAGCTGAGAAAACAACGCCGAGGCGTGAGGCCACCTAGCAAACATCCACGTTCACAGATCTCATCAGAAGTTCTGTGGAACTCTTTAACACTCTCAAACGTTGCAGTTTGACGTGGATGCTAACATGACAAGAAAACAAATTAATTCTGCACAAATTATCAAATTAATTAAAAACCCCTTTAAGGGAAGCATCGTCCGTCCTTATACGCTGACGACACGCTATTAATTTTTGATTTGTCTGCTCTGACAATACGAGTGAATGTATGGAGTTTGGCAGGTACGGCAATCGGGGCCTGAATTTAAAATCTCATTTATGCTTAATTGGGTTTGGCCAAAATTTCCATTTATGCTCCTATTATCCTTCATCCACCATCACTTTACACTGTAATTTGGCAGGATTTAACAAAAACGGTTACAAATTTGACCAAATGAGTATCGAAGGTCAGCAAGTATGGCGGCACGTCCCAAGATTCCCCAATAAAACGGTTAAATTTAGTTTCTTTGTTGAAGCAAAACGTCATATTTGCCAAGAATAAGGGGCGGGGCCTCCGTTGGACTCAGAAATAACCAGTCAGAGCAGAGTGAGTGGGGTATTTTATATTTTTGCCTCTACAATCAGAGGTATTAGATGAACAATTAAATATTGGTATTATAGTTTCCAGTTAATACCACACTGGATAATTAACACACCGTCCTGTCGGACCCGAGAGGTCACAGGCAGGGGTCAAACCCAGGGGTCTAAAACCCAGGAAAGAAGTCGGAACAGATGAATTCTCCATCTCACTTCCTGTTTCAGATGGTCCAAATCAAATCCTTTCCCGCAGCATCGGAGCGGTACGAACCAGTGACGTGGCAGGAGCGGCGAGACACTCGGCGGCGCCGACTTTCGGAGAGGGCAAACATAATTAACCGATCGCGCTCGCTGACACATTACAAACACGGATGTAACTGAACGCCAGTCTCAAATATTCATGCAGATCAGTCTCAATACTTAGACAGCGATCCTGTACGGAACACACTTCCCAAACTAATTGGGTCGGCCGGCGCTCAAAGAGGCAATTTGGAAAGCAATTACAGTCGTCAGTTTGCTCATGGGCGCCTGATAACTGCGTGAAAATATCTAAATCCCCCAACTAGCCTTTTTTAAACATGACTCCGCGACACCTAATCAATTCCCACATCACAGGTGAGCGATGAACGCTCAGATATTACGGCGGCGACTCTTTGAACCTGGCGGTTTCTGCAGGACCGAAACCAATCCCGCCATCCAATCCCATTATCACCAAAGTGGCGGCCCCTGGCTGCACGCCATCAAACAGCGGATTTGTGCCTCTGAAGTTTCCCCGCCTGAAATCAAATCCAGATGAGTCGAAAACGAAGCCACTGATGTTGAAGGTGAGAGAAATAAGTCAAACATTCACGCTCGTAGAACTCGGCAGCATAATAAAGACGGGGAGGCGAGTCGGGGCGCAATTACTCGGGAGTAAAATAACCCACAAGCCAAAAGTCACATGGTTTGAGATCCGACGATCACGAGGAGGTAAAACACGGGCACGGAGTTGGATTTTAGGGATCTTAACTATTTTTGTAGCCTCAGAAGCTACGTTTGCCATCAGCCAGGACACATTCGGCGCCCTGAATTATGCCGACGACGCCGTCGCTGCTTTGTTTTGTGAGCAAATAATGACTCACGGCTCTTTTAATTAGCTCGAAGGTCTCGGCGGGAACGGCGCATCGCCTCAGCCGTAAATCAAATGGAATTATAAACTCCGAGACACGCTCGCGCCGAACATAGAAATGAATCCCAAATACGCACGTACTGTATCCCATCCATTTATTCATGGGCGAGCGTTTCCACATCTATCAGTGCATAGCTTGATGAAGATTAGTCACAATGAGTGCCTTGAGTCAGCTAATGCTCAGCTAAATCATTAATTTGCCACAATTAAAGAGGCAAAAACCTATTTCTGGCTCCCACACTCAGCCTTTCAAACAGCTGCGTTATTAGAGCTGATTGAGTTTGTTTGTGAGCCTCCGTTCATTTGCATTTTCGCGGCTTCCGACAGTTTTCAGCCTGCGAAAAGAAGCTGGCAGATGGCTGCTCTTCAGTGTTTATCAAGCAATGCTAACTTTTATGACTTTGATTCCGCTCTCCAGAGGCTCATTATCAGCGCCAGTGAGACGCTGTTGTAAAATGTGGTTCACGGGTTCACACCTGGCAACGTCACGAGGACAACATTTCATAACTGTGCAGAAAAGACTTGGAACGAGGCCGAATCACAAAGCTCAGGTCCGACCCTGAAACGCGCTAGCCTTCATCCCGGAGGCGCAAACCTACAGAAAACCACCGGGATGACTCCAGAGATCTGTCCAGAGATCTCATTACAGGCGCGTTGTGGGACGTGTGGAGGCTTTCACACCGTCTGAAGGCCGTCGGGCTCAACAAAGGCAACATCTAAACCTTTTCTGACTCGCGTGTCACGTGATCCCGCCGTATTCCGTGTAAAAACTATCGTGTTTAATTACTTAGACTCACACACGGAGCCAAGTATGATAAATAATACACAGGCATCAACTATTAATGTCATGTAATGAAACACAACCGAGTCGGAGGCTCAAATGCCGACATCTTGTACCGAGCTTCTGCTACATACGATCAGGGGACGAGCAGAGCGAAGGTGAAGCAACTTGACCGCCCCCTAGTGGTGGGATGACCATCAAGTGTGTCTGTTCTGTTTGCTTTACGGAGGATAAACGTAAGTCACAGCCAAGTAACCCGGCGAAAGGCAGCGGGATTAAACCAAAACGAAGAGTCCAGTTGGGTGTTAAATGTGCACAAAGCCGTTTGTTGTGGCGTGAGATTGTCTGATTTTACAGCAAATTAGCTAATATTTATTTATTATTTATTTACCGAAAGGCGCTCCCACAAATCAGGCTGATTTGCGCTACTTTTCCTGCACATTTTAAACGTTTGAACGTTGCAGGCTTGGACCCAAACAAGGAAGTCAGGAAAAGAAGCTTACAGTTTCTGGAGGACGAGGAGGTCAAAGCCGGGTCAGGAATCCAAATATCCAGAGGAAAACTCAATAAAACAGCCCTGAACTCCCAACACAAGACAACGACCTGAGGGAGAGGCAGGAAGACGGAGACACAGGTGAGGCAGAGTGAGGTCCACAGGTGAGGCAGGTGAGGTGAGGAGGGGGAGGAGAGAACCAATGAGAAGAAGGAAAGTAAACAGACCCAACAGGCAGAACCAGCCGCACCAAAACAAGCGCAAAGCTCATTTCTGCTCTTTTTTTCCAGAGTAACTGAGGAGACGGTTGAAGGTTCCTCTCCATCAGGAACAATAACAACGGTGCTAATCTGAGGTTCTTAAACCGCCTCCTGAACGCAGCTCATTAAGGAGCCCATGAGCGACCCATGTGTGAACTCCTCCTGTCTTTTTTTATTTTCTTTTCTTCTCTTCCCCCCGTGGTTGCCCTTGTTAGCATTTAATGAGCACTTGATTCTGCGTGGGGTCTTTTTTGGTGAGCTGGCGGGAAACTTCAGGAGTGGGTGGACATGAGCGCGATATCCCGATTAGTAATCGTCCTCCTTCTGCGCTGAGCTGAAGGAGCTCAGGGAGCCTAAAGACATCTGTAGGAAAGGTCACGGGGTCAAATCCACCCGGTCGGCTCAAAAATCCGCACATTAAATGGCAAAAACCGAGAGCGGCGAGCCCCTGGTGGCTGCTGTGGGCAGTGCACCGGTTCAACTGGGCAGCTCCCAGTGTGGAAGCTCATCTGGGAGTTAGTGCTGGCGGAGCCGAGGAGCGCCGATGAGGTTAGCCGTGCCGCCGCAGACGCGGAGGAATATTGAATGTGTGGGAACATGTTTGACCTGAATATGTATAAGCAAACAGCCACGACCTGGAGGTCAGCTCTATTGTTCTCTTTCTGGGTTTTTTGCATAATTTTGTAAATATGTTGGATATTCCCCCCCAAATCCAATTTCCTAATGAATTCCCTGAAATGCAGCCAATGGTTTGATTTTATGTGTTGTTTTTGCTGAAATCTCTTTGTTTTTTGAGCCGTTTCTGATGCCTAAACAGCAGATTAAGGTTGTATTGGAGGACCAGGAACCTCTGAGACGGTTCGACATTTACATGTTTGCTTAAACACGGAGGGAAAAAGCAAAAAGTGCTCAAAATCGGACGAGTTCTGGGAAAACATTCCCCGGTTCTCCGGACGGAGCCTCACCAACGCTCCAACTGTTGCTCTTTACTTCACCAACAAAGGAGGCCCGCTGCGTGCTGGATGGCGCTCAGGCGGAACATAACTCACATCAAAACTCAAGCTTCTGAAGTGTCCCAGATTGGGAAAAGTCTCAGGAACGGCCGCTGGAAAGGTGGAAGCAATGCTCCGGTCTCATTATTGGTTTATGGACGAACCTTTAAATCATTGAATGGAATTAACTGGGACATAAAACCACTTTCAAGCAGCCGCCGTCAATTATTATCAAATCTGCTGCAAGAGCTTTTAATAAAGTTGGTGCTGGAAGATTATGGCTTTATGTCCATCTATCTATCTGTCTGTCTATCTATCTATCTATCTATCTATCTATCTATCTATCTATCTATCTATCTATCTATCTATCTATCTATCTATCTATCTGTCTGTCTGTCTGTCTGTCTGTCTGTCTGTCTGTCTGTCTGTCTGTCTGTCTGTCTGTCTGTCTGTCCGTCCGTCCGTCCATCCATCGATCTATCTATCTATCTGTCCGTCCGTCCCTCCCTCCTTCCATCCATCCATCTACTGTCCGTGTGTGTGTGTGTGTGTGTGTGCGCGTGTGTGTGTGTGTGTGTGTGTCTTGAGGCCCTCACATGGCCGCCAACCTACCTGGGAGCTGATTGGAGCAGAACCCATCCAGGTCCAGGTCCAGGTCCAGGTCCAGGTCCAGGTCCTGGGCTCCAGGAGAATGTGAGCATCCTGGTTGGTGTGAGAGCGCCTGCGTCCCCACAGTAACAGTAAACATGATGTAATCTGTGGTGTAATTACCGAGTTAATCCCTGTTGTCCTTCACAGTTTATCACAGCCATGTTGCTGCTCTTTAATCCTGATTTTATCGGAGTCGACTAATTAACTGAGCAAGCAGAGCTGATTAAATGCTGCCATACTTGCTCTTAACCAAGACGTTCTCCGTTTCTGGGAGACACTTCAGTGGCAGGTCAGCGGTTCCTCTAAAGTTCCTCTCAAAAAAAGGAAAGAAAATGAATTCTCCCCAAACATATTAGAGATGTGACTTATCAAAACATCATCTGGGGAAAATGGAAATGTTTGATTCCTGCATGTGAGGTGCGTTAATCCTGAGAACAGATATATTGCTACATTACCCTGAGACCGGCTGCCACTGGCACTTTGGCGGGGAGGCATTGGGAGAGAAAATTGATGTGAAAATAGCATCTTAATTGAGTTTCTGGCTCAAGGAAGGATCGCGATGGAGCCCCCCCCCCCCACACACACACACACCCTCAACCCCCAGGCCTTCAAAACCAGTGTTGTTCTGAGGCAGATATGGAACTGTGCTGGATCCAGTTCTGGTACCAACAAGAACTTTCCAGCAATGGTAAAAAAACACAACAACATTGTTTAAGGTTGTCGGCCTGTTGACAAAAGAAAATCAGCTCCCAAAGTGCCGTCACACTCCATCAGCGGCATGTTTACACGCTGCCCCCCCCCCCCCCCCAGCACCACCAGCCCCCCCTCCCAGCGCCTGATTGGGCCGTGGGGGCTTCGATAAGTGGGGAGAGATTGGCTTTGCTGGGTCTGATGCCTCATCTCAGCGAGCCTGGACGGTCGGGGTTCTCCAGACATCTGATTGCCGCGATCCCCCGCGTGCGCTCACATCAGAGTGTGTACCCGCTCTGATTCGTGCACGCCTCCGTGCACGGCGGGGGGGCCTGAGACAGCACCTGAGACGACCGGGAGGATTAATTTATCAAATCAGGGGAGACGAAGCTCCGCTCTGCTTCTGTTGTTCTGCTTCCTTTAACAGCGAGGCACTTTGGACTGAAGATCCCGTTGATGCCCAACATCCCCCGGAATGTGGGGTTCTGCCGGGTTCTGCGCCTAAAACGGGGATATCAAGCCGCCAGATGCTTTCAGAACCTCTGGTGAAGCTCTTTTTGGACCTCGTGGAGTTCTGATTCTGAAGCAGAGGCGTCCCGCGAGAAGCGAGAGGTCCGTTCCCGGTGCTTTCAGGGGCGATTCCCTCTTCAAACCGGCCAAATGCGAAGCGGCGGACCGAGACGGTCCTGCGTGCGTCGCTGGCTGCCGTGACAACCGTCCACCGGGTCGAGTCCTCCTCAACCAAGCCCAGATGACCAGGAGACGTGCACACGCTCTCAACCCTAATGAAGGGACTCATCAAACTTTTATCGGGTTCCACTTTGGAACCGGTGAAAGCAAAGCCGGCGCTCATTAATATTCCCATCAGAGTGGCGGCGTCAGGACGAGGCCTCCAGCGGCGTGGAGCTCCTCCCCTGATTACGGGGGCTGACGAACGGCCTCTGCTCCCGGCTCAGCTGGTCTCAGATCAATAAATATTGATAAAGCAGCCTGATGCTACGGAAGCGGGTCTGAGCTCAGCGTTCAACGTCCAGGGATGCGAGCGCCCCCCCCGGGAGCATCTGTTGGGACGTTCGAAGCCACGCGAGGCCGTAATTACCCTTTTCTACCGGGGCGCTGAGTGACCGGCTAATGGGGGCGAACGAGTCCCACGCCGCTGCGCCGGTCCTGCGAGGATCGTAACTCCGACTTCATTAGGAGGCTTTCACCTCGAATTACAGAGGCGAGGAGGTTTATTTTGCCGGCAGGAATTATGAGCGGCTCCTAATGCAAACACCACGGTGTTTTCCTTTTTTTTTTTTTCTCTTTAATTTTTTTTTCTTTTCGGGGGCCTTGAGAGAAAGAAAAAAGCTTTTCATCTCGTTCATTAATGCAGGTTTTAGCATGCTAGCCTGACATCGCAGCTCCCCAGTCTGCAGGTTTCACATTCAATCAAACTTCCTGTTCCTCTCTGCTGAGATTCCAGTTTTATAAAGTTTATTAAAAATTTAAATAAAAAAAACTGAACCGGGTGTTTTTCCTCATCATCCCTGAAGAATGTAGTAAAACCACCCAGTTAGCATCGTCCCAGTTAGCATCGTCCCATGACGACGGCTAACCTAAGACAGTGAGGCTAACGAGCCCTGAGTGGGTTTAAAACCCTTATTTCTGTACGGGTCTAATTAAAGTCTGGACCTGGACTAAGTGTGACTCATCATTCCGAGCACATCCAGCCTGACGCTCCCTCATTGTCCGCCCGGAACCCACAACAATCTCTTCATAAATATGCTCGGGCGCGACTCATTAATAACGAGAGAAGGTCATTCCATCTATTCCGTACGCTGAATAATTGAGCTGCCGGTCGCGCGGCGCACGCTCCGTAAATATGCTCATCAGCTCCACTCCGGCCGGGACGCGCGGTCCGAGGACGCCGCCTAATCAGCCTCCGCTCCGTCTGTGGCGCCGCGTCCACTCAGCCGGATCACAAACACGCTTAATTGGATTAGCACGCTGGATTCTGTGTTCTAACACGCGGTCCCGGGAGACACGGGATCCTCGTACCTTTGATCTCCGAAGAGGCGACGCAGCCTGTTAACACGAGTCAGCGGACGCCGCAGGTACACCGCCGGGCGACCTTTGACCTCTCCCGCTAGCTTGCCGGCACCTGGAAGCAGCTTCCGGCAGTGCGAGGTCGGGCAAGGTCACGGGAGCGCCAGCCTTTGGAGTTGTCTAATTGGTAGTCGAGGGGGGAACGCCGCATAGACAAACGGCCGTTTTCCTCATTATGCAGTTTCCTCCCGGCTGCAGACGGTTTCGCCAGCTCCGCGTTTGGTTCCGGGTCCAAACGAACGCGTCGGATCAATGGACCACGAACGCCGCGTCCACGTGCGGCACAAACAAAGCAGCTCCTTCAACTCCTTCCAGATGGAATTCTACATTGTGACACCGGAAAAGGGGAACCGATGGCGAGCGCTGCCTTCCGGGGTTCGTCAGAGTCGGATTTCCTGTTTCCAAACGCTGGTGAATCAGGAGTTTGCTGACATGGCGCGGTCGGTTTGTAGAAGGAAGGTTTGGAATTATTTCCAGGAATCCAACAACATTCCTAACACAGACGTGTGGAGACCCAGCCCGGGACCCTGCCGGGTTTTCTGACCTATCAGATAGACAGCGTTCCATTTGTACTCGGAGTTCTGAGTTCTTTCCGACAGTGCGGAGGTTCCTGAAATATTCCGGGTTTTAAGACTCCTGACTAGTTATTGTCGGAACACAGACTCCTCATTCCCAGCTACGACTCCCGACCTCTGAGGTAAATGGAACGCAGCATTTCATCCGGGGTTCCCACAGTTTTCTTGCCCGGAAGGGCGGAAATCCCGGCTGGCTGCGGAGCCCTTGAGGACTGGATTCCACCAGGCTGCTGGCTGGAGTTGATGCTACTCAGTTTTCATACATTGACGCGGAATCGTGTCTAACGAACCCTGAATGCGCCAGATTGAAAAAAGCCAACCGGAAAATGAGGTTTGTGTCGGAATTCTTGATCAGGACAGGAATGACGAGGATCAGACAAATTTGCAACGTTTTCCGGAACCTACTTGATGACTTTTTTTTATAGAAAGGAAAAGAAAAGCGTCTATTTATCAAAAATGCAGATCAGATGGGAGCCGGGCTGACTGGGCAAAGATTAATTCAAGAAGAATCGCCCAGAATTCCCTGGTGCAGCGAGCAGATGGAGGAAATAATCAGGGGTGTGAGCTGACTGATGCTGAGCACTTTGGAAAAAAAGAGAAAAGACACGACCGTCTGGCAGGGTTATCGGCTTCGATGAGTGAGGGGAGGGGAGGCGGAGCTTAGGGATCCATAGGTGAGGGGAGGCGGAGCTTAGGGATCCGTAGGTGAGGGGAGGCGGAGCTTAGGGATCCATAGGTGAGGGAAGGCGGAGCTTAGGGATCCGTAGGTGAGGGGAGGCGGAGCTTAGGGATCCATAGGTGAGGGGAGGTGGAGTTTAGGGATCCGTAGGTGCGGGGAGGCGGAGCTTAGCGATCCGTAGATGAGGGGAGGCGGAGCTTAGGGATCCGTAGGTGAGAGGAGGCGGAGCCTAGCGATCCGCAGGTGAGCGGACTGATGACGTCATTGACCTCCCGCTGGTCACTGTTTATTCTCAGCACAGCCGTCAAATATCGGCACCATTTTCAAAAGATCCTGAGAGTTTTTCCTCTTGAAAGAAGCCGGAAGAACGTTCTCGTTCCACCACAAAGACACAGCAAACATGTGACAGTGGTTCCAGGCTAGATGCTAAACACGCATCTCGTGATCCAGAACCGACCTCAACCATCACGGACGTGCGTCCCCCCTCCGGCTGCTCTTCCGGCCCCCACATTTATCCGACCCGCCATGCAAATGAGCCGTTTGCTCCGTTCCCAAACTTTAAAATGATAAATAAATCAGGACACGAGGCTTCCTCGCCTCTTTATACACATATTTTATCTTCTGGTGCCATCAAGCGTGATTACGGGCGCTTGTTGCGAGCATAAACAACAACGGCGGCGACATTAGCGCAGAAATAATGTTGGTGTTCGGCTGCTCTTAACAAACACAGTTACTCAAGCGGCGCCGGTGTAGTTATGACGGTGTCAGGCGCTCGCCGCCGCCCACAGCGCCGGCAGCAAATCTCTCTGCGATTGTATCTGCGGCGTCTCCCGCTCGCCTGGTTCCGGCCGTAGATTTAATTAAACTGTCATTGTTCCACAAGCTATCGCCACGCCATCTCGGTCCCGCCCCACACTTTTAGAAGACCCAAATTCCCGGATCAAAGCCGTTTTCATGCGAGCGGGAGCAGGAGAATCTTCCTACCTTCCTTTCTTTGCTTTAACGGGTTTTTTTTTACCCGTGAACACGCTGGTTCCGGGTCCAGCTGGGAGGATCTGGGGTGATCCAGCAGGCGACGGATCAGGACCGCGGCCTCTGAATTAGCGGCGCGGCTGCCCAGCGCGAGCTAAAGGTCAGAGTTCAATGGAGCCTGGAAAAGTCCAAACAACAGGCTTCTGACATTTATCTGCCAGTAAAGCAGCTCAATAATCTTCCGGAACAACCAGAAATTTCTCTCAAATCTCCCAGAATTCAAAAATGCAGCATGGAAATAATGAAGTTGCTTTCAGAGGCTCTCAGAGGCCGAACGCCGACCCCCTCCTCACAAATGGTACGCTCCGTTAATGTGAGCGGGGACAAAGCGCTGAGTTCCATTTCCTGCTGTTATCACCTGGCTTCGGTTCACCTTCCTTCCTGTTACCATGGCAGCAGCAAAAGGAATCAGCTCGATAACAGTTCCTTTATCAGCTGGGAAAAAAAGAAACCCGTCCGTCATTTAAGCGGCGTCGGCAGATACGACGCGCTGGCTTCACCCCCGGTCGACGCGCATCAGCAGCCGTGTTGAAGTGAAATGTTCTGTAATTGATGGCGTCAGTCAGCTGATCTGGATCCCGCCAGATGTCGCCGCGCTAAACTGTTGTTTGGTGAAGATTATCTCCAAAAAAAGGCCGCAAATAACCGGGCCAAACAAGAAAAAGGTGCAGTGGGAACTGATTATCTGGATAAATGACAGAAATGTGGTCATTTTTAATATTAAATTGAAGATTTCAATCTGTTTCTATATGGAAACGCACAGCGCTACATGCTAGCTCCAGCCCATACTCTGAGTTTTCACATTAGCTGTTTGCTAACTGCTATTGCATCTATTATTGTTATGATGTCTCAATAGAAAAATAAAAGAAGGAACAAAAATACACAGATAGACGGAGTTTGGCGCCCGAGGACGCCCAAACTAATTTATGTTTAATTTAATTAATCGTGTAGAACATGAAAATCACGGGTGTTAAGCTAAATGATCATTGAGTATTAGATGCTGATTAATTGTGCCATGACTTAGCTTATGGGCATTTTTTTTTTGGTCACAGCAGGGGTGGACAAGTGTTGTGTGTGTGTGTGTGTGTGTGTGTTTATTTTTCTACACATGTGGGGTCCAACTACATAAAACTCCAAATAGTCAAATGAACTCGTTGGAAGAATGTCTGCAGGAACTATAACTACTGTTGAATCCTGAATTGGTTTCAAGAAAACTCTCCGGGAGGCACTGACATTTTGATTTCCACAAACAGATTTGTGAGACTTGATTTAAAGGTTGGATTTAAATGTTGTGCACCTGGAGCGCCTCGTGGAATCGGCGTGGTAGCTAGAACCAGTAAGGCTGGGAGAATTAAGGGAATTCTGCTCCAGGAGAAGGTCAGAGCTTCTTACCTGAACCCGTTTGACCCCAACGGCGTGGACGCCCTCATCTGCATTCACAGCTGGATCGTTGGTTTATTATTGTTTCTCCCTAAACACGTAAATTCTTTATGCTGAAGGATGAGAGCTGGGCGACGTCTCCTGATTTACATCTCCAGGCTGAAGGGACGAGACCATCTCACGCCGGCGTCCCTCCAGTCATTTACATTTCATGATTTGTGGCCTCCAGCTGGGCGGCTGCTGAAGCTGCGTGGCTGTAAACGCGTCACTTAGCTGTAAATTCGCCCTCCAATCTCCAACCTGAGACATTTTATCAGATTTCCGGACATTTTCGTCTCTCGTCTCATCTTCGTGACCACTTTATCCGTCACTTTATCACAGGGAGGGGGGCACATATGGGCAAAGGCTGCGTCCACCCCTGGATGAGCTGCCAGGTCATCGCAGGGCCCTATATGAGCATTTGTGGGTTTGTTACCTTGCTCAAGGGTACCTCGGCAGTGCTCAGCCCAGTTCCCAACAGACTGAGCTCCCACCGCCCATTTTATTAATGTTACACCCTCAAAACCTGTTCAGAAGACCCCATCAGAGCTAGCACGTTCGCTAGCGATTCCGTTTTCACAGTGGCCCTTTACGAAGGATTAGCATCAGCGAGCGTAAGGAAAACCGCCTGTTTCCGTAACTCGGTGGGATCCCTGTCCGTTCAGAGTCCAGCCTCCCCCGATCAACATTTCTATCCAGTTAGCGCTGCGCAGTCGGTGCGTTTGCTAAATAAGCCGATAAACTCAAACCTTTCAATACAGAAAAAAAACAAAACGCTTTAGCTGCGGCGGCGTGGAAGCGGGTTTTTGTCTGACGGCCATTATCCCGGCCCGATTCAGCCATCCATTATCATTTCTGTCATGTTACAATTCAGTTGATCCTGAATAATTCAGCGCCCGGTGAGGCGCAGCGCACTCGTCAGGAAGATGGAGACAGGCGTCAAACAACGAGACGTTTCAGTGCAAACGGTCCGAACAGGTGGACGGAGCGCCTCAGACAGTCGCCTTTGTTGCGTTCTTTGTTATTGCCGCCGTTATTTGGTCTGGAGGCGCTGATGTCGGCGCCCATGTGATCTAAATATGGTGAGAGTCCTTTAAAATACCAGGTTCCGCTCCCTTGATGGTGCATTCGCCTGAGAGACGGGTGCTCTCAAACACTGTAATTACCCACATCATCTCCAACCAGGGGTGTGTGTGTGTGTGTGTGTGTGTGTGTGTGTGTGTGTGTGTGTGTGTGTGTGTGTGGGGGGGGGGGCTTTGTCGAAATGAGACTCTTCTGTTTCATCTACAAATGGAGACGGGTGTTTGTCCTAACCTACAGCTGGTGGCTCCGTTCTCTCGGAGGTTCCTTTGAAGCGGGAACGCTGGTTTGCTGACCTCGCTCCGGAGTCGCCTTCTGATCTGTAAATTACGTCCTCTCGGCTGAAGGGAGCCCCGGATCTGACAAAAAGGGCCCAGGATATTAGGGTTTTTGATGAATC
The DNA here is from genome assembly GCF_003711565.1 of Takifugu flavidus. NCBI lineage: Eukaryota > Metazoa > Chordata > Actinopteri > Tetraodontiformes > Tetraodontidae > Takifugu > Takifugu flavidus. Next base: position 3,165,698 of record NC_079536.1, read on the forward strand.
CAACCATGGCATGTTGAAACTAAACTGTAGAAACACCCAAGAATAAAAAGAAACAACTCTTTCAGGCCTGTTTGTCCTTTCTGGGACAGAAAATGGGCCAAAATCGTGCTGATTAAACAGAAATTGTGTCAAAAAAGAGACCAAAATGGGCTACGAGTGAGCCCCAACCCCCTCCTGACCTTTCTGCATCACCTCATCCTCACGTCCAAGCGTCAGAACGGACCCGGCCACCACGTTCCGGTCCACCCAAATCTGGTTAAACTCCTGTAAAGTGGAACAGGCAGAGCTGCCGTCGCGACATCACGCCAGGGTGTCAGAAAAAATAAGCAGGAGTCACCGCCGGCAAGGTCTGTCGGCGCCGCCGGGGCTGTGACGGCGGCTAAAACGGGACAACGCGGCAAATGTTTCGCCAGCTCTTCCTGCCAGAACAGAGGGAAGGCGCCACAGGCAGAGCACAGCAGCACAGATGTGGTATTCCATGGAACGTCACAGGCGAACGTTGCCTCTTTTACCCTTGACAGCATAGTAGCTTAGCGACATATCGCTCATACCGTCGCCCAGATGACCTGTACGAACGTAGTCGCAGGTGTTGGAACCAAGTTTGAGGTTCTCAAAACTTGCTCCCTCTTCAAAACAACCGCCGATGGTCTGCGGGCGCGACAAATTAGCATTTACGAGCATCACCTGTTCCCCGGAGCCGCGAGTCCACGTAAAACTCATTGCCTCTCCTCCCCAGGCCCCGTGCGCAGGTGACAAGCTAAAATGAGGGATAGCTCCATTTTCTTGCTATAGCTAATTGGATTAGCGCTCAAGGCGCTACAATAACGGCTGAATTTTGAGAGGCAGGTCAAAGAAAATGTGGGGTTGTGGAGCTGAGTGGTGGAGCCAATTTTCCAGTGAAATGAGCTTTGCTCCAGGTAAAGAGGGAACTCTCGCCGAGGACGAGCGTGGATGCGTACTGGCTGCTTTTACCGCCAGGCGTGGCGGCATCGGCTGGTGCGTTACGGTGAGCAGAAGTCGTAAACGAGGCGTTTGTGGGGGCGGCGGGGGGCAGCTGGTTAATTAGGCGCCGCAGCAGGAGGCGACTCCGTCCTTTTATGTGACGGTCACAAGGAGACGGCGGCTAACTGGTTTATTTATGATGGCGGCGGAAAAATGCTACATCCTCATCAGAAGGAAACGAGCAATCAAAGATGTTCGCTAAGTATCTTTCACGCTTTTACTGAAGCTAAAACCGCTAATGTTGACATTCCAGAGAGTCGGCGTTGGAAGGCGAGCAGTTCGTGGGCCCAGGTCATAGCAACGGTATCTTGACGACGTCGTCCCTTTGAAGCTGGAGTCGATGGAGGACTTCAAGGGCTTTAGTTGCTTTATGTGCCAACACGCCACAGCAAGAGCTGGCGGCAAAACCCTGCCCAAATCCCAGATTTCACGCCTCTCGATCCCCCGAACACGTCCACGCGTACGTTCGCTCTCCAATGGCCGTCGATGCTGCGGTGTCCTCCCTCGAACGGCGATCAATGAGCGACAGCGCGGATCAGACGTCCAATGGATTTTTCCTCCGCTCATATCCGGACGTATCGTGGCCTTTTGGGGAGAGCCGTAAACAAATGCTAAAGTCGCTATCAGGAAATGGGAAGGTTTATGAGCGAAACAGAAGACCGCTGAGATGCGCCGATTTGTGGAAGCTCTTCACGCCGGTCTGCTCCGGTCAATACGGACGTCAGCGGCGCCGCCATAAATTCCAGTCAGACGTTCATTACGCAGTAAAGTTCAGCAGATTTGGGGGTGTTGGTGCGGTCGGTGTGTGTTTGTTTGTGCGTCTCCGAGCACGCGTGAGTTCATCTGTCTGAAGCAGCTGCCAATAAACGCCGAGGCCACGAGGCTTTTATGAGCCGCGGTGGTTTGATCAAGCGGAGCCGCACTCTCCTCTCCACGCTCTCGCCGCCCTCGACAAACCTTTATACCTTCACTTTGGGAGAGTTAAAACTTTTCGGTTATTGTCAAACTGATTCCACAATAATCTCAGACACAGTTAATATTTGTTGACTGGTCGGTCCCCATAAGGAAACTGGGTCCCTGTGATGGCAGTAATATGAGATTGCAAACACACACACACACACACACACACACATGGAATCGGACCATTAGACCAAAGTCTCCTTTCAGTCCCCATCTGGAGGTGCTGGTCTCTCGTCCACTGTAATAAATCCTAAATAGTGTTGCAGTCCAGGAGGAACACGAGGTGTTTTTTTTAGTCCACGACGGGGGCATCAGAGGGCAGAAAAAGCAATAAAAGAAGTGTGTCTATCCATCAGCACACCACTGAGCACCAAAAATGATCCCAGTCTCAGGTGGACTGGACTTCTGGCAGAGGCCCTCTTAAAGCCGCACGGCTGCCATCTTATTTCCTGGATGACTGGACACTTTGAGTGTGTTAGAACAACTTGAAGAGACTCCAGTCACGTTCGTGTGTTGTTGGTTTTGCACTTGACAGAAATTCTCAGTTTAAAATTGTCTTTATCTATATATTTATATATATATATAATGGAGTGTGTGGCTCCGTTCGATTGGCTAAAATGTGGCTGGTTTTACTCGGCTTATAAAGTTCGTATTTCTGTAAGCTGTTGGGTTGTTTCGCGCCTCACTCTGCCGCCTACTGGCCGGTCTCTGCCACTGCAACTACATTTTGTGCCATTATCGATTGGAAATTCCCAGAGAAGTCTCAAATATTTTTTTTGTCTTTAGATTGATGTAACGTGAGTTCGTGAATTATTTAAACCAAAAAAAAAAAATCTTCAACCAGCTGAGGGAAACGTTCCCGTTAATCTTATCTCCCCACTCAGATCCACAACTGTCGTCACCAGGAGTCCGGCCGCTCCTGTCGGAACATTCTGGAGTTGCGTGGTTGGCAGCACGTCCGGCGTAATTAGGGTTTTGCTTGGCAGCGTCTCTGAGGCTCGTCGCCCATGAAGATAATCCGAACAGGCTGTGACACAATGAGCCACAGGGAGGAACTGAGGCCTGATCCTGGAAGCTGGAGGCAATGAATGAACACCCACGTCCACAACATAGCAGACGTCAAGAAAGAGAAGGCTAAGAAAAAAACAGCGACAACAGTTTGTTGTGCCGGGTTCAACGTCATTCCTCTGTCACCAGAGTGGGAATTCTGTTCCCAAGAGACCGGAAGAGTAGTCTCTGACAGCAACGACGTCCTGCTTTAGCATGTTTTGGCACGACATGTTTAAATCCAGCGCGGCGATTTACAAAAGCGGGACAAAATATCGTTTTTCTGTGATCATCTCCATAAACAAACCCACAGTTGTTCAAGAAATACAGGAAAGCAGTTCAAATCCTAAACAGAGCTAGCTAGCTAGCTTGTTTGACTTCTGACGTTGAGGCCTCGTTTCTAAGATGAATCAGAAATTCATAAATTCTGACTGGTTAATTATTTATTGCAATAGTTCGATTTGAACTTGTAGGACCTCTGAAAACCACCGTGTTTACCCTCCACCTTCCCCTCATTAGTTATCCTTTATCTTCCCTCTCCTTTGTTCTCTGCTAAAAATAAAAAAAATAAAAACCTCATTCCTGCTTCTGCAATTCAGATGTTCTGCATAAATCAGCAGCCGGCACATATAAAGGCAGAGAACCTGTAAGGACTCATCCATTAGAGACGAAACACCCGGCACTTGCCAGCCCAAAAAGACCTCTGAAGTATTTTTCCACCACCCCGAATGCCCCCCTCCCAAAACAAGGATGTTTCACTTGAGATGGACACACTTCCTGCAGTAAACCTGGTGCTCGTGTGCCGTGAACGGGCATATCGTCCAATCCTCCCCCAATATGTTCAGCAGACCCGAGTGTGGGCCTGGCCTAATGGAATCCAGTCGGCGCCACTGATACCATCACCGAGTCGCGCTGCCGAGCCTCGATAACACCGGGCTCCTCCGCCACGGGGCCGTGGCGAGGGTCCTGGAGAGCCCTGCAGGGTTCTACATATTAATACTTCCTGACATTTACTGCTGGATAAGCAGCCCTGGAATAAATATTGCTTCTTCTTTTTTTTTTTAATGAAACCACTTCTGCAGAGATTCTTTATAAAAGCTAATCTTTGGTTGCCGCCTCAACACCATGAAAACCAGCGGGTATCTGCTGGTTTTCCGAGGATGAAATCCACCCACCAAGGCTGCAGCCCTCAGCTTTGGAAATACAACGTGTGTGGAGAAATCTCAGGCTTGAATAAGTGTGACTTAAAAAACGATATCTGCCCCCCCTCAATAAGGGGAAAAAAATGGTCCGTTACCATGACAACCTCCCTCAGTTGGCTGAAGTTGATGCTGCTTTTAGCTAGCGGGCAACAAATCACTATAATCGGCCCAAAATGCATAATTATACCAAATATAGTCGGAGAAAAGTTGAGAGGATGTTGCTCCATAGCAACCAGAACGGGGCTGAGCTCTGTCGCCCCCTGTAACATGTGACCCCCCCCCCCTTTGGAGAGCTCTCCGCTTTCGCGCCACTTACACACTCGATTGTTTCTGGCGTTTCGGGCTCTCGGATCATGTGGCGCCGAGCCCTGCAGACGCTGGCGACAGACATATGTGTGAGCCTTGCTCAGTCCCTGCATGATTCAGAGCCAACTGTGACACGCCGTGCGAGATGAACGCACGCCAGGCTGATGCCCCCCCTCGCCCGATGAAAAATTCATGGCGCATCCAATGAGAAACGCAGCGCCGGAGATGCGGAGGTCACAGCTGTCAAGTTCCTAAACGCCGTTGATTCACTGTCTTTTACGTGAAAAACAACCCGATGGTCCGATATTGACTTAAAACGTTGACGTGAGGCTGATGTGTTTAAAGTGTGCTAGCGCGCCGCCACGCGAGCTACGAGTCGGGCTGATCGCTTGTCACGGGCTGGCGTAAGAGAACGTGGCATGTGTCGTATCCTGTTTCACAGCCTGACACGGCGTGTTTGTGGGGATGGCTCCTCCCCCTCCGGCTGTGGCGGGTTCCCGCCTGATGCCGTGGCGTTGCCTCAATGGAGGTCACCAGGAGGAGGCGCCGCTCGCATCGCTTACCATCCTTCCCAGCATGCACTTTAACCCTCGGCAGGCCACGGATACGCTAGCAGAGCCCCTTACATGTCCGAGTCCTCGGGGCTCCAGAAGCCCGTCGTCACCTAAATAAAAGAAGTCGTAATGAAGGTTTTCTTGGTGCGTTCCGCCGGAGGCTTCAAATAATCAAAACACGTTAATTATTCATCACAGAGAAAAGATTCCTCATCCCTCGTGTGCATCAATGGGATGTCTCACGCTTTCCCAGACTCCTTCCAGATTCAGCAGAGCTTCACTTCTTGTCTTTCAGCGGGTGTTTTTTTTTTTTTTACTTGTTAAAGGAAAATCGGAAGAGTTGCCCGATCATCAAGTGTGTCTCAGGTTGTTTAAGTGTCGAACTGGAAGACGGAATGGGAATATTTCCGAACCAACGTTGAGTTGTCTGCCCCCAGGTAGCTAAGGATTCGCTAAAATCAACAGTTATTTAAAACAAGTGGCTCATATTGGAGGCTAAACCTGTACGTATTTTTGCATAATTTAGGTCTTATTGTGGCTGTGTTGAGAAAGGGCAGAGGTCAACCTTCATCTTAGTCGTGTCACTAATTCAAAACTTTATTTGTTGTATAACAGAGTGAGGACGTGACCGTTTGAGCCGCCGCCGCAGCTTTGCTAAGGCTCGGGCGCATGAACAACAGCCGGTAAACCCGAGCCAGATAATCAGTTAGGAGAAAGGAAGGAGATTTTTAATCCGTCTTCTGCCCCTTTTTTAATGATCGTTCCCTCATTCCAGATGACCGCGTGTCAATTTTCCCGCCATTTAGAGCTCCGTTCTACTGCATCGCAGGCTAGTATCCGTGCAGTTTTGCATCTCTGAGTCAATTTGCAGTCATTTACGCGTCCCACGCGGCGGCGGCGGCGGCAGGATCGGTCACTCCGCTGCCGTCTTGGTGACAGATTTCCTCCCGCCTGTATCCATCTTTCTTACCAGCTTAGGCCACATGGCTTCAGAACCAGGAAGGAAAGGTCACAGCGTTAATGCACAAAGTGACAGCAGATCCATCAACTAAATCTATGGTGACTTTTGCCGATACGATCCCTCTCCACCGCCACCACCACCACCACCGCCGCCGCCACGCTCTCCAGTTTCCTGCTGCTCTCTTCTCGTCATGTTAGTGTCCTCAAAAAAACTTCTTTAAAGGGCAGTTAAAGACGTGAACGGTGAGACACTTTGGGTTAATCCTTCCATCCAAAACAATTAACTTTAATTAATTGAATCAAATTTTCCTCTTTTTAAAAAAAAAAAAGACAATTAAAAAAATCCCCTCGGTGGGTTTAACAAGAAAAACAACTTCTCTAGTCTCTAAGAGTTTTACATTATACAGATCAATATACATAATAATTAAAGTTGGGCTGTAAACATTTATCTTCAAATGCAGGAGGATTGATTATTTAATTTTTATTAACCCATCAAGCTAACATTGTAGCTTCTGGACAGTGGGGTCTTAAGGGGGTAGAGTCAATTAATGAAGAGCTTGTTGGATACTCGTTGGATTCCAGTGAAAACCAAGAGGGAAACTTGTATGTCGTGAATTGTGCATGTTACAGTAGAGCTAGCTTAAAGCTAATGGATTAGCTGCTTTATCCTCTTTTGGGGTCACAGGGAGGGGCATATATCGGCAAAGATAGGTCCTCCCTTGGATGAGTCTCCAGTTCATCGCAGGGCCCTATGTGAGCATTTGTGGGTTCGGTACCTGCTCAAGGGTACCTCGGCAGTGCTCTGAAGGTGTTCTGGCACCTTCTCCTACTACCAGAACACCTTTCATGTTTTGTCTGCAAAGGAGTCAAACCAAGAACCCTCTGCTTCTCGGCACAAACCCCAACAGACAGAGCTGCTACTGCCTATAAAATAGTCAAATAAATAAAACCTGAAATGCCGGCCGAGAAAAGTGACATTTGAAAGGTTGTTAAATATACGGAGAGGCAACGACGGTGAGCTGGAGCTAATATTCGAAAAAGCAGGGTTCCTGGTTGACCGGCTCCCAGGGCTTTGACGGTAATTAGGAGAATTTCGGCAAGCAGTATGAAGCACCAGCAGATTTCCTTGTCAACAACAAGGAAATCTTCCACATCCACCTTCCATTTCATTTGAAGGAAATTCCACTCATGAAACAAAGTTTTCGGAGCATACGCTTGTGTTGCATGACTGACTTTGGGCGGTTTTCCGGCACTTTAAGTCCCCCAAAATTACTGTCATGAGTCACTGAGTGGTCCTTGCAGCAAAGGTACCAATTTGGGATTGATTTTATGTCATCACGCTTTATTTTACTCGTATCCCTCAAATCAAAGCATGCAGCTTTGATTTGCCGCTGGTGGTGACTGACAGCTGAATATTCATCTCGGAAAAAGATTAAAACGAGGAGTTGGAGGACTCCAGCGGAGCATGGGCGCCTTTGGCGTTCCCAAACGGGCGCGTTAATTTGCCGAGTTTTCTGGGAACGTTCAAAAGTACGATGCCACTCTGCACTCTGTGATTGATGGCAGCATTCGTGTTTACTCTGGCAGGTTGACGGTGAACGAGGCCGAGGGGCAAACCCCGATTTCTGCTTTTTTTAAACTTGAAGTGTGGAGAAAAATATCTGCCAGGGGGTTGTCCCTGTTCCAGGGGATTCTGAGAGGCCTCCTGGAAGAAAATCCCATGTTCTGTTGTTTTAGTCTCTCCACGAAACTGGATTTTATGTCGACAAAAACAGACATTTTTTATCTTGTGTCCTTTTCCTCTTCCTGAGTGTCCTGATTCCTCATGTGGGCCCCATCTACCCTCACCTGGACTCCCTTTACCCTCACCTAGAATCCTACTACCCTCACCTGGACCCCCTCTACCCTCACCTGGACCCCCTCTACCCTCACCTGGACCCCCTCTACCCTCAGCTGGACCACCTCTACCCTCAGCTGGACCCCCTTTACCCTCACCTGGGCCCCCACTACCCTCATGTGGACTCCCTTTACCCTCACCTAGGCCCCCCTTACCCTCACCTGGGCCCCCACTACCCTCACCTGGTTCCCCACTACCGTCACCTGGACCCCCTCTACCCTCACCTGGACCCCCTCTACCCTCAGCTGGACCACCTCTACCCTCAGCTGGACCCCTACTACCCTCACCTGGTTCCCCTCTACCCTCACCTGGACCCCCTCTACCCTCAACTGGACCCCCTCTACCCTCACCTGGGCCCCCTCTACCCTCAGCTGTATATTTATGTGCCTGACTGTCTGCTGTGAGTTTACATCTTTGTTGAGCTGTGTTTTGTTTTTCAACTTTATTTTTACTCTTTTTTGGGGAATGGGCTGTTTTTCACAAGTGTTGGTCTGAACTGTCAAAAAAAAAATAATCTTGAAACGGGCCAAATATCCAAATACAAGATGCTCCACCAGAGCAGTCAACCGGTGTTTTACTGGCTGAGACCCTCCGGACCCTCCGGTCAGCCTGAACAGAGGAAGACCAGAACCTTTGTAGTTGTGCCTTGTGAAGCTCTGCAGCTAAAGAAGATAATTGGCTGTTTCCAACTTTGTGTTTCTCGCTAAACTTCGGAACTAAAGATTGTAGAACCGACGAAAAGGAAGAAATTGTGTTTTTTTTTTAACATTTTCCGTAGCAAAGTCCTAGCTATTAAATTGGACCCCCAGAGAATCTATCATCCTTCGTATTTTAAGACCCCTCAATCTTGCACCTACGGGCATGCAAGAGATGCTGCTCAACCCCCCACGGATGAAAATCTGTTGTGTTTTTATGTGGATGATCCAATTTAATCATCAGGAGGGGGGAATATCGAAATTCTGGAGATTCCAGGTTGTCGAAGCCAACTGTCCATTGTCTTCTGGACACAGAAAGACGGACCAAAACTCCAGTCGTTGGGGGCAGCTTTTTCGTTTTTTAAGCATAGCTTTGACGCTGGTGCAAGCGGGCGACCACCAGCTCCGAGACCTCCTGGTCATCCCTCTCATTTTGGGTTGACCTATCCAGTGATGTCACTTACTGGCCTATAAGTGTCCTTGGGTGGGCCCGCTTGCCCGTCTTCTTGCTCATTAATCACGGCCGGAGACTCGGCCGACACCTAAATATACAGTTTGTCCTCTCAGCAGTCTGAACAAACTGCTGCTACAGCAGGAAGCCCAGCGGAGACGAGTCGAACGCTGACAGTTTGCTCCCTTATTTTATTATTTTAACCTGGTTACAGAGAAGAGCTGACAAAAGGCTGACTTCTGTTTTTTTTTGAAATTCTAAACCTTGGAAAGCAGGAGCATCTTCAGGGTCTTACCATCGTGTTTCCAAGGTATGGGGTTTTCTTTTTTGCCAGGGTTCAGCAAGGTTCTCCTGGTCTGGACGACGAAAACGCTAAACTTTAAATAAGTTAAACTTTCACCTGGGTTTGATGCATGTGGTGTTATCGTCTCTCATCTCTGCCCGGGGCCGGCGGCACACAACGACGGGCGCTAAATCCCCAGGCTGCACAAATGAGAAGCAGGAGACGATTTGAGCTGCCGAGACTCGAGTTTAAACATCAATTTACAGCATGATAACAAGCTAGTCGAGTAAAATATAAAGTTTAACAGACAGCTGACATCTATTCATCTTAATGCTACACCTAGACTAACTATTCACTAAGCCCCATCCCGATCTTTAGTGTGCGTTTTCTATACCCTGCTGGGGTTGTGGCTAAATTAGCACGGTGCTAATATCTCTACCAAGAGCTCAGAGCTGGTCACACAATCAACTTCAAAACCCGTGAATGACTAAAGCTTTTCACCTCCTGTTTTGTGTCTGAAAAGGAAAGATTAGTGTTGTTTGCAACGACGCTACCTCTTTGGAGTTGAGCTGTACAAGGCTTTATAAACGCTCCACTGACAGAACGCTAAAAGCGATAATGACTGACTGTAAACAGCTTTTGCAGGCCTCAGAATAGCAACAGGGCTCTGTCTGTCGCGTGAGGGAGGAGTGCGAGGTAATGTGGCGACGGCATAATCTTTGTCACGCTTGTGAGATTAGATCACAACAGCAGCTGTGATCAGGTTATCAGCGGGCGGAAGAGGAGCTAACGCGAGACAGATTTGAGTCCTGTAACACTGGAACAGTCGGCGATAATGTTGAATGTTTATCGCCGTTCCTGACAGGAGGAAAATGATGCTACTTCCGTCGGAATGCCGATGTTAACAGTTTGTTTGTTTTACAAAGTAGCAGTTCTTTGGCGTCGCCCAGGGTTGATATCAGATTCAACATAAAGCCACTGGGGTTGAAGGACTTGCTTAATATGCTAACATCTAATGTTAGCATGCAGCATCTGAGCACAGCGAGCCCTGACGTGCGAGTTCCGTCTTGAACTCACGCGCATGTGCACATCTCTGAGCAGTGCACTGGAAGGACAGTCCTCTGAAGGAGTGGGAAGGGAACACCGTCATGAGAGAATTGTTATGTTCAAAACAGTTACGACCTACTTTTCTTTCTCAAGTCTCTGCGATTTTTAAGCCCAAAAGACCCTGGATCGCAACTACTCGCAGAGCAGAACGTAAATTAGGGCAGAACCCTGCGTTTTCAGAGTGAAACGGACCCGGCAACACATAAGTCAGCTAATTATTCGGACATGTTGTGTAAAATGTGCGATTGCAGCTGCTGCCCACCTGCCTGCCCGTCATCGCGAGGTAGCGTACCAGTCACGGCCTGCGTGCCCCAGGTTTCCAACCCCTGGGCTCAATGCACGTCAACACGCCTGCAAAAACAGAGCTAATTAGTTAGCTTTGACACATTTCTTAAAACTAAAACAGAAATTTCCAGACCTGAACACTAGAAAAAAACAACAACCGCCAGTTAATGCCTGAAAAGTAAATATACCCGTTGAACAACGGCACCGCAGGAGCTGCATTAATTGGAAAAGGGATGCATTTTTAATGATCCATCCTGGTCTCCAAGGAGGAGAGGAGAATGCGAAGACTTTCCAGCGGAAAATCTGGATCGTGCTTCTCAGAGGAGCAGAAGAAGAGCTGGTTGCAACAGTGGTGGGGAATCCTACAGCGTACCGAAGCTATTTATGAATAAATCACTGAACAAATAAGCTTCTGCTGCGGTGTGTGGAGCTAACATCTCCGACTGACTGCCTCCGAGCGCCTCAGTTCAATTCAACTTTATTTACACAGCGTCCGTTACAATCAAGGTCGCTTTGGTTGCCTACCGAAGCCCGGAGCCAGACCCCGGGGCAAGCAAGGAGAAACCTGGACCGAGACCCTTCTTACTTCTTCTGCTGGATGCACACATGCAGGAACATCTTCAAACTCTGCAGAAGCAGGAGAGGAAGCAGCTCCACCTTCCCTTCTGGTGTGAACATAAATATCTGGCCCGGCTGCCAGAGCTGCAGCAGCGGAGGAGACAGAACTGCTGAGCGTGGAGGCTACAGTGTTGGAGTTAGGCCCGATCTATGGAGCAGGCAATGAATCATAAACAAGATGTCTTATTGACTTATCAGCATTTGTACTGGCTGCCCTCTGCCACACACACACACACACACACACACACACACACACACACACACACACACACACACACACACACACACACCGATGGCTCTGGAGGTCCAGTTGCTATGGCTCGGACAGACCACAGGAAGTTTCCTTCATAAAAGGGATGTCAACTCATCCATCTCAGTTTTACCGCAGAGGCCGGATTTTCGGGGAGGAATTAGGGTCGTGATCCTGCTGGAATTATCGTAGACAGGGGTCGATCCACCGAAGTCATTGTTTTGGTCTCTTAAGCTCCCGTTTGGGTCGTTCCTTCAGGGGGTCTCTCTTCGTAATCCCGACAGAGGAGGTAATTAAACACCCAACAACTCCTCCACACTTCCTGCTCGTCTGGAGCCGTCGGTTTTGCCAGCGTGGAAAGTTTTTTGCCAGGCAACACTGTTCCACTTTGACATTTCCCATTTTTAATTAACTGTGACGGCACCCGGAGAGGGGAGGCGGGAGACGTTAAAAAAAATAAGATAGAATGTTTAAAAAAACACCAGTCTGACGCTTCCGCCGTCTTTCCCTCCATCCGTGAGAGCAAAACAAGTCTCACCGGCGGCCATTAAGCAGCCATTAATTTTCCTGACCGGCCTCTTCAAAGGGCCGCGCGGCCCAGGGCGCCGATGCAGCGGGCGGGGTCACGTGATGGTTCAGCTGCTGCAAAATTCTCAGAGGTTAATTCAAAGTCAGAGCGTTAATTCTTCAGTATTTCAGCCCGAAGTCCCCCCAATTAAATCCCCACCTATTCTGGCAGCAGTCGGAGCAGGTGGCTGCTTCTTCCTGCCCCCCCCCCCCGATCAGCCACACGTGGTCGGCTGGTGAATAATGACGGCGGGAGCCCACTTAAGAACCACAGCAGCAAAGCTTCAGTCCAACCCTCATCTAAGTGCGTTTAGAGACGATGTTTGAGAGGAAGACACTTCATCTGGCTCTTTTCGTCGCCAGTTGAGCCGCTGAGGACGCCGCTTTTTCACCGTCCTCGGTCCTGCAGCGCCCCGCTGTGGCCGAACGTGGAGGTGCAGGCGAGAGTGGGGCGTTGATGTGGAAAATAAATCTATTTCCACTGGAAATGTCACTTTCTTTTACATTGTGAAAAGTCTGAATTGTGAAGGGGGGTTTCAAAAACATCCCTGAAACAAATACCCCTAAATTCCTGCCATATCTGGGTCGTAGTTGGCCGCTTCGTGTGTTACATATTGTTTTTATAGATGTGCTGTGTCACATTCTATTGTGTTGAGGGAACATATCTGTTAATGTGTGTTGCTGCTGTGCTGTGCACTGTTGTGGTGTCAACAGCACAAGCATCCTGCTGTGCACGGAGGCCTGATTTTGTTTATTTTTCGCAGCCGTTTTATCTTTTTTTTTGCCAATTTTCCTGTCACCCTCGTTGATCCATCCATTCCGCCTTAGTTATCTCTGACACTTTTTTTCCCCCCTGGAGCAGCTTTTAAAAATGCAGACAAAAACAAAACAGGGGCAGTTGCACCCATCCCATTTCAGCTCCCATATCACGTTTTTTTTCCCTGACCTCTATTTATTCAACTTCAGAAGAGTTCTTGTGACTTTAAAGTTTGACATGGGATCACCCAACTAAACATGAGACGTGTTCAGAATAAGGTGGATGTTGGTTTGAAAATGCCGTGAATGTCCAGCCGTCCATCACCCACGCCTGGACTGGCTGGGGTCCACCTTCCCCAGTACATCCCAGCAACCTTTGCAGCTTTTGTTAAATAGACAACACCGCCCCCTGGTGGCCAACGCGCAGAACGTCACCGACCGTAAACTTGGACTCATCTTTGTTTGCATTTCTTTAATAAACACTTGTCAAAGGAGGAAAGGGGACAAATCAGTTTAGTACAAAAAAAGACACGGTCTCCTTTTTGTTACATGAGTATCTGTTTTGTTGATCATTTTACAACACCTACGGGTGAAGAGGCGCCTGGAATTCATGGTGCGGACGGCCTCTCGGCACCGAGCGGGGCCCAATCGGAGCTGAAGGTCAGTCTTATGCCTACGAGCTGAACCGAGGCCATTAAAAAGGAAAAAAAAAGACGATTCATTTCTGGTCGTAATCCATCCACTGTCACATATCTAAAAATAGTTTACACCTTGTCCCGTCAGTGCAAACGTGAATACTCGTCGCCCTGGAGCGACTGCAGGGAGGCGGAACGTCAGAGGTTTAAAATGTACCCAGCCTGATTAATGTACACTCAAAAAAGGTAAAAGTTTAATTTAAAAGACAGCAAAATAGTTTACAAAAAATATGAAAATGGTACGAGCCATAAAAGCTCCTGTGGCCTGATTCAGCTGTTCCAGACGGAGGATCCCGAAGCTCCGCGGACCTCCACCACGCCCACTTCCTGTCTCAGAAAGGCAGGCCCCGCCCTCTGATTGTAGCCGCCGAGTTCACGTGGGGGACAAAGCCGAGGGGTAGAGGGGGAGCCCCGACCTGAGAGGGGGAGCCCCAGGGCTGGCCCGGAGCGGGGATGGGTGGCGGCCCGCCCTCCTTCTGAGGCAGGCCGTGGTTGTACATGTGGATGGCGCCGGGGTTCGGCTGCCCCTCCACAGGTAGGCTGTGATTGTACTTAAACCGGTGGTCCTTGTCCCCGGAGAACACCATGCTGGGCCCGGAGGCCCCGGCAACCTGAGGGAAGAGATCTGGCTGGGGGGGGGCCAGGACCCCCGCCGCTGACGTCGCTGCAGCCGCCGCCGCCGTCTGGCCTGGTCCGCTAAACACTTCGTTGAGGGCGTGCGGCGGCAGACCCCCGCCCATCATGTGACCCATGTAGCCGTCACTGAACCCTGCGGGGGTGAAGGGCGGAGGAGGGGGGTGATTGTAGTCGCCGCCGTAGCCCTCTGCAGAGGGGAGGGGGGGGTAGTCTGGCTCCGGGGGTCTGCCTCCGTCACCGCCGCCTGCAGACGGCATAGGAGGGGCGTGGCCGGTCTTGGGTTCAGGTGGAGGCTGGCGGTAGTCCAGGTCAGCGTGTGGGGGGGGCTCTGGAGGCTCAGGGGGCCTCTTGTCTGGGGGCAGAATGGTACCAACTTCAGACACAGACAGAAATCAGTCAGTCAGTCCGTCCGTCCGTCAGTTTTTTTTATTTTAAGAATAAAACCTACTTAAAGCAGAATAAAGGAGTTCTGCCGAACCGATCCGGTTACCTGGCGATATGGGGCTGGGCTCTGGTGGCTGTTTGACCTCTGGGGGCGGAGGCTGACCCCCTCCTGCCCCTGCTGCGTTCGCGCCGTCCCCCGCGTCCACGCCGTCGGGCCGGTCTGACCTCTGACCCTGCTGGGCCTGGAGGAGCTGGGCCAGCAGCATCGTCATGGCCGTCTGGGTGGCCACCGCCGCCTCGCCTTCGGGGATACCCGGCGGCGCGGACGCCGGCGGCGAGGGGGGCTTTGGCATGGGGGGAGTCCGGGGGACGCCCGAGGGGGCGGCGGGCTGGGGGGGCTTGCTGGGTGTCGACTGAGGAGGGGGGGGAGGAGGAGGAGGGAGGGGATCGGCGGGGTCGGCGGCGGGGGGGTTCTTGAGCTGCTGCGGCGGCTCCTGGGTGACCTTGGCGCTGATGGACTGGACGTACTGGGCCGTGCTGACGGCGCTGGAGGGCTGCCCCAGGAAGTTGAGGAGGACGGCCAGCTGCTCCTGGGTCAGCTGCGAGCTGGAAGCCTTCGGGTCTGTTGGGACAACGGATTCGTTACCACAACACTGATCCAAAAACCCCGGGGGGGGGCGTCGATGCACCTCAGAACCACCGACAGGTGTGAGCAGCTTTACCCAGTAACGCCGGCGCCGCCGCGTTCGGGGCCTTGGCGCCTGTGGCGGGAGGGAAGCCCTGGGGGGTGTTGCTGCGGCTGTCGTCCAGGCCCAGCTCCTTACGCGGCGCCTTGGGGGCCGCCAGCTCCTCGGGGATCTGCTTCTGCCGCCGCCGCTTCTTACTCCACAGCTCGTGGCAGTCCTGCCACAGCGGGAGGCTGCAGGGACAGGAAGTGGAGGTGGCGAGAGGACGTTAAAGGGTTAATCCACCGTCTCTGACATATAAATAAAACAAAGAGGAAAATCTCACTCTGGCGGGGGCATCTTGTCCGGGTTGACGTCTCGGAGGAACTCGCTGTTGAGGGCCTGCTCGGCCGCGCAGCGTTTGCTGGGGTCCAGGTTCAACATGTGGTCGAAAAGGTCGAGGGCCGACGGAGGGATGCTGGGGGGGGGGGGGGACAGGAAGGAGTCAGTGCGACGCCCGACGCCCGTTCACGCCCAAAAAAAAGCTCACTCACAAGGCGAACTCCTCCCTCAGGCGCCTCCGGTACTGTTTCTTTGGTTTCATGGTGTGGAAGAAGGGCAGCTTTATCACGTCGGGCCAGACGGCGGGACAGGGGCTCCCACAGATCCGGCTGGGGGGCAGAAACGAGTCGGTTTACGCAGGAAATGAGGTTTACAGTGTATCCTGTGTGGGAGGGGCTTATGGAGATCCCACCTGATGAGCTCCAGCTGGGCCAGCTCCTGGTTGGCTTGAAATATGGGCCTCTTTGTGAACAGCTCTCCCAGAATGCACCTGTGACGCAGGAAACAAGTGAAAAAACTCAACCGGCTGCCTGAACTGGAACCGACCCGACGAGGCTTCCATCAGGGACCGTACCCGCAGCTCCACACGTCGATGGCGGGCGTGTACCTCTCTTCGCCCAGAAGCAGCTCTGGTGGGCGGTACCACAGCGTGATGACCTTATTAGTGTACGGTCGACTTAGGGGAGACAAAAGGGCAGGGTTGTTAGCGTTAGCGTTAGCGCTGGCTCCGGCAGGGCTAATGCGAGATGGCGGCGGCTCACCTCTCCTCAGAGTTATACAGCCGAGCCAGACCAAAGTCTGCCAGCTTTATCTGCCCCCTGAGCGGGAGGAAAAACCAAAGCGGGTCAGGATCGCGTGCTGGAGCGCCTCCAGGTGCGACGCTAGCGCACTCACCTGTTGTTGAGCAGAATGTTGGAGCACTTGATGTCGCGGTGCAGGAAGTTCTTCTTGTGGCAGTAGTCCAGACCCTCCAGCAGCTGCCGCATGAACGACCGGATGTGGTTCTCGTTGAAGTGGACCAGGCCGGACTCCAGCAGCCCCATCAGGTCGTGGTCCATGTACTCAAACACCAGGTAGAAGGCGCCTGCGGAGGAGGAGGGGGGCGAGAAAAGGGTCAGAGAGAGGTCAGAGGGGGGCCGGTGGAGGGAGGCGGGACGGACCTTTGTCGTTCTTGAAGTCCAGAGCGTCCTCTTTGTCCGTGACGATCTCCTTCATGTTGATGATGCTCTTGTGGTTGAGTTGTCTCAGGATCTTGATCTCTCTGATGGCGGTGATGGGGAAGCCCTCCTTCTCGTTGTCCAGTCGCACCTTCTTCAGCGCCACCATTTCACCTGGACAAGAACCAACCGGAACCGTTACAGGAACCCTCCCAACGCACCGCCGGCCTTGATGTCCCGTCTCCGCCCACCAGTGTCCTTGTCCTTGGCTTTGTACACCTGCCCGTAGGTGCCTTCGCCCGTGATCCCAATGATCTCAAACTTGTCCACGCATCTTTTGCCCCAGTCGATCTCGGTTTCTTTGAACTCTCCGTACCTCGGGCCGCAGATTCTGGTAAAAAAGACAGGTAAAAATCGGAGGACGAGCAGAGGCGCCGAATCGGTTGCGCGTCAGGACTCACTTTGGTCTCCTGCGGGCCGCCTGAGTCTTCTTGTCCTCCAGCGGGCTGTGGGGGGAGGACGTGCTGGCGGAGAAGTCGGGGGGCAGAGGCAGGTCGGAGAGGAGCTGACGAGGCTTCCTCTCCGGCTTCTTCTTCCCCGAGAGGGAAGTGTCCTTCAAACTGAGACACACAGAGACAGTTAGGACTCACCAGCGAGGTGCGAGAAGGTAAAGGACCCGTCTGCACCTGTCTCCTTTGTCCACGTGCTCCAGCAGGGTGGGGGGCAGCGGCAGGGACATCACAGAGTTCTGTGGACCAGCAGGACGCTCCTTGTCTTTCGTCTGTCCGGCTGCAGCGGGTTTCTTGTTGACCGCGTCCTCCTTCACTTTCCCTTCTCTGTCCTTGGAGCTCTGGGGGTCGGAGGTCTTCTTGGACGTCCTGTCAGAGGGGGACTGAGGCTGGCTGCTGGTGGGAGTCTTCGGCCCTCTCTCCGGCGGCGGAGACGGGGGGCGACCTTTCCTCAGGCTGTTGTTCTTTGGGCTGGGCTGAGGAGCAGACGAGGAGCCCTTGGTGGGGGTGGAGGTGTTGCTGGACGTCTTGGCCTTGGCGGCGGCCTCGGCGGCCTTGGCCTTCTTCTGCTTGCTGAGCTCTGCCGCCAGGCTGGACTTGAAGGTCAGCGTGCTGGGGGAGAGGCTGGAGGGGCGGCTGCGGGAGCGGGAGTGGCGGTGGCGGCTGCGGGAACGAGAATGTCTGGAGGACGAATACGGACTCCTGCTGCGCGACCTGACGGTTCGCCTGGAATGAAAACGGCGGTTAGTTCGGCGAACATCTCCGTTAACGTAACACGACGGTTGTGGGTGAAAACCCCCAGCAGCAACACTCACCTGACATCCGGGCTGGGGCTCAGCGACTTCCTGTACGGGCTCCTGGACCTCCGCCGGTTTCCGTAGGGACTGGACCCAAAGTCGCCCTGCTCGTACGGGCTGTGGCGGCCGTAGCTCGGAGAGCGGCGCCAGTTGGCTGGGCTGGTGGGCGAGTGCTTCCTCTTGTTGCTGGAGTACGAGCCGGGCGACTTTGGCGCTCCGTACGCCCCGTACACGTCCAGGTCCCGGCTGTAGTAGGTGGTGCTGGGGGACAGTCTCTTGCTCCCGTAGGTGGGGCTTCTCCTGGAGGCGAGCTGGTTGTACCCGGCGGGCGACTGGTAGCTGTAGGAATAGGACGTCCCATAGGGACTTTCACCTTTGAATCCAGGACTTCTCCTGTACGCCCTGAGGTCTTCGCGGTCGTCCCTGTAAGACTGGGGGGCGTCCCTGTACGCCGACGGGGGCTCCTTCTCCGATCTGGTTTTACTCCGGTGCCTCTTTGAGTCCCTTTTCTCGGCGGGCTGCGAGGACTGAGCCGACGGCCGTTTGCCGTTCCCGTCGTTGCTCCTGCTAGTTTCTCTGTGGTTTTTCGGAGCGCTTAAGCCGCTCCTGCTTCTCGGCCTGGAGGAGTCCCTCTCTCGGCTCGGGCGTTCCTTCTTCTTGCCCAACTCCTTCCCTGGCTTGCTTCGCTCCGAATGACCTCTGGCCGGTTCCTTTTTGTTAATGCACGCTTCCTCCCGACCTCTGGGGTGGCTCCTTTCTGGCGAGGATGGTCCGTTATACTCGCCCAGGTCCACGTCGCTGAGCTGGTCGACGGACAGCCTGTCCAGGTGGGGGTCCAGCCGGGGAGAGGGGCTGCCGGAGAAGCGCTCCGACTGGGAGCTCACGTCATCGTACTCCACCAGTGTCCGAAGTTCAGCCTCGTTTTCAAAAGTGCTTTTTCGGTTATTGTCGTGGTCCCCCGCGGCGCCGCTTGGCCACACGCTCCTCTCCTTGACTCGGCGGCGTTTTCTCCTCCGAGACACCGACGAGCGTCTCTTCTCACGCTGTCTATCCCGCGGAGCGGCCCCGCTCCCCGGTTTGCTACGCCTGTCCTGCCTGTTAGCATTTCTCTGTGCAGAGGGGCTCCGTCCCCGACCTTCGCGAAGCACATCTGAATTAGGCATTTACAAACTTAACGCCACAACCACGTTAAGAATAATTTATAATCGTATTTACGTGTCCCTAAGCCGCTTCCTGGGGTACTGCCGAACAAAACATTGGGTTGTCCCTGTCTCAGGCTAGTTCGCTAACGCAACAGCAAAATCTTAGCAATGACACGGCCGGCCAGCTAGCGAGCTAGCTAGCCAGCTACCTCACAAACACAACACTAGCATGATAAATCTAGCGTCTCTGACGATTAAAAGCGACTAACTCTAAGTGACACTTGGTGCCTACGAGTTCTCTGAGATAAACCCCATCATGTGGTGTGTTTTTTTTTCCTTTTATGAATAACGCGTCTGTCCCGGGATGGACATCTGAAGGCTCTGCTAACAGACGACAGTTGGTTTAGCCAGCTAGCCCCCAGTAGCTAACTGCCTCCAAGTAGACATTCTATTTCAATACGAAGCACAGGCCCAAGGTGCCGTTAAAAAACAAAATCCAGCTGTGGAGAAACCTCCGTAGTTTGTGCAATCGCGTCGGACCGTCACCCGGATAGTGTTAGAATAGAAGTCAGGCAAATCGGCCGCCCTCTCAAAAACTTCTTCTCACCTTCCATCACACTCCACTGGTGCAACAAGGAAATGAATAGCACGGCCGGATAGCTTTAGCCAGCTAGCTCCCCTTTCTCCTTCCGTTGAGCTCAATGGAACTCAGTCAGGTTGCAAATAGAGCGGCCGAATCAGAAACGGCGCCCGCTTCCTCCGCTTGACCGGCCGAGGGGCCGCCCCATCTCACCGCGTCACGGTTCCGATGCCGCCGGCGAGACCAGCGCGGCGGTTCTTCGATTTTTTTTAAGCCCAAATCGCAGCAACTTCGCTCGCAATGTGGCTACTGGTCCGGGCCCCGACGGCGCTCGAGCTGCAGGCCCCGTGCGTGGCCTGCGTGATCCCGTTACGTCACCGCCGAGGGAACCCCCCGCCTTCAGAATAAAACAGCCGTTATCGGGAAACGTCTTCGAACTGCTTTAAACTTGTTCCCCAACGTTGATTTCGTACGTTCGGACGGTTTAACAGAAGGGAAAAGAATTAACAGAAAAACGGATTTTTTTTATTTTTTTTAAACTTCGTAGTTCCGGAAATTAACGCGATGTTTACTTCAGGTGCTCGATCTTCAGCTGGGAATTTACAGAATTATGAACTCCCACTTTTCTGCATTTTGGATGTAAATATTACTTGTTTGTTTTTTAATAGGAAAAAAAAGCATGGAAGTAGTTTAAAACTGCTCATTGTTTTTTGTTTAATGGAACTTTACTGTAAAAACTAAAGAGACTAAAAAAGGAAATGCCATCAGATTTATAGAAGTAGTGTTGGTAGTGGTGACCTTTGATTCAGTCGGGAGACCTTTTTTATGCATTACCCTCCCCAACCAACGGCATCTCATCCAGTTAATCTGCATTAAACCACTTCCAGTTTTTGAATCCAACTCGAAGCTGCGGAACAAAACGAGCGTTTGGAAAAAAGAAAGCTGGGAGCATTCGGAGAACGTTATTAGTAATTTCCACTTTATTTGCCATTTCCCCAAGAACCACAAAAATGAAATGTGAGCGTCGCCTCTTGCATTCACACGGACCGGCTACATAATTGGTCATGATCAAAACGAGTAAACAGGAAGTAAACATGTAAATCGATGGCAAATGTACAACCAGAGATCTACTTTTGATTATTACATGGATATTAATGTATAAAAAAAAGGCAAAACAAGTCATAGAGCCGACACACTGTCTGTTTCTGTGTCACCTCTGTTGAACATTTGGGGGCTAGTCGAAGACAAAACCCATAAATAAAATCCACAAATCAAGATGACGACATGTTGAGCAACAGCAGAGAGACTTAACGCGTCAGCAATATGGTTCGATCCTGCACGCGCGCGTCCAGCAGGTTTACATTTGTAGCTACTTCCTGTGGCGTTTCAATCACGCGCTAGTGAACAGGAAGTTAGCCCTTAACCACGTTAGCGTTCGCATACTTTTGTAATGTGAGCTCGCAACCTTTGACATTTGCATAGACTCTGGAGTCAGCTGAGGGGACCCTACAGTCAAATAAGCTGCTTTAAATAAGTGCTGGAAACATTTAGCTTATTTTATTGGGGTGGGGGCAGATGTCACATCCTAGTCAATAAATCATCGCTAGCTTTCCGCATTTTGGATGAAACAACGGCGTTACGGTAGCTTTTTAAGAGCGGGCAGCTCGACAGAGAAAGCACACAGAGCGCAAGAGACCTCTAAACACGTTATGGCAGCTGGGGGGGGGCTCACATTCAGCATGGACAGAGAGGCAACAGTGATGAGCTGTACAATGAACGACCACATGAACTCGTTAGGTTCTCCTCCCGCCACCGTCTGATGGTGTCGCTGCCTTCGCTGAGAATCGGCACTTGTTTGAACTAGCTAGCTCGTTTCTTTGGTGACTGAAAGCAACTTCTGCGCACGGGTGCTACCCCCCCCCCCCCTTCCCCAAAAGCCTGTTTTACATCCTTAAATTCATCGATCCCCACTTTCACCCCAATTGAAACATTTTTTTAAAAGGGTAAAAATTAAGTTAAATTAGGCGGAAAACGCAGTGGAAGATGCTAACGTAGTGTTATGTATCGCTCAGGGCACCAGCAGGTGCTTTAGCTGGGCAATAAAAGGCAACAGAAGCCTGATAAATGAGGTAAAACTCTTAAAATGATGAAGCGGAGAAACGGAAAAAATATTCAAGTGTTCTAAAATCTTTGTGCATTTAAGACGATCTGAAGGGGGGAGCAAAGATCCAGATTAGTGCTTTAATGGTGGCTGAGAAAGAGCTGACAGGTATCAGGTAGAAGAGCCCAAACGGGTGAATTTCCAGGTCAGGTTTGGTCAGATGAAATGCTTCAGAGATGCACCAGTGCAGGAACAACCCTCCTGGGGGGCACCGAGGCAATCTGGGCTCCAGTTCCTGCCTCCGTTCCTGCCCTGAACCTTCCGGCTGCGCAGTAAACCCAACAAATTCGTACACATCGAACTTCACGACGACACGTTTCGCGACGCTCCGAGGGTCGTTTCTGGAGCTCGGGCCTAAATTAAAACGGATTATTACGGTCTGTCACGTTGTCAGTGGAGAGGAGAAGTACATAAATTATCTGGAGTGTCAGCATGTAAAAAGATAAGAGCTAGAGGTGGTGTCAGGAGGGCCTCCGCACCACCGCCTGACAAGTCCTGTTGGCCGGGAACAGAAAGTCACGGTCAGGAATGGGCACAAAACCAATGTCTGAAATGTGCACGTGCGTCAGCAGCTGCCCGCTCTTACCACTATAAAATACAGCATCGCTCTCTAATCCGCTTGGCCAGACTTTTGCTCTTCTTCTTCCCGTTCTTCTCTTTGCTGTCCTCCATCTTCCTCGCCCGGATCTCTCGCATCAGATCGAAGAACACCTGCGAGCGACGGGAGAAGAGGTTCGTGCTTCTGTTGGATCCACGCCCCGGCGGGGAGGACGTGTCTCGGAACGCACCTTGTCCACGTTGGCGCGGGTCTTGGCGGACGTCTCCACGTAGCACACGCCCCACTGCTCGGCGCGCGCCTTCGCCTCGTCCGCGCTGACCTGCCGCCGGTCGTCCAGGTCCGACTTGTTGCCCACCAGGAGGAAGGGCACGTTCTCGTCCTCCTTCACCCTCAGGATCTGCTCTCTGGACACCAGGAGACATCGTCAAACGGGACAACTTCTCAGGCGACCTCGGGCAGAAACGCTACCTGAAGTCCATCGTCGCCGCGAACGACTCCAGTTCTGTGATGGAGAAGACGCAGAGGAAGCCCTCGCCGCTGCGGAAGTAGTTGTCTCGTATGGCCGCGTAGTCCTCCTGTCCCGCCGTGTCCAGGATGTCGATCTGGACCTCCTCGCCGTCCAGCACCACCTTCTTCCTGTAACTGTCGGCTTTGGTGGGCTCGTAGTCCTCCACGAACTGCGGGGAGGAGAAACACGTGAACCAAACGCAGCAACGCGCTCAACCCGGCCGCGGCGTGACGTGTCCCACCTCGTCATACATGAACTGGAGCGTGAGGGCCGACTTCCCCACCCCTCCGCTGCCCACCATGATCACTTTGTGCAGGGCCAGAGAGTTCTGGCCTTTCGGCTTCGCGGCTGCCATGGCTCTGCAGACAGACAGACAGACAGACATGAGCGTCAGGAAAGATTCCAGCATAAAGAAGATCCTGGACTCATGACAGACTGAAGATTAAGTCTCCATTTCTGCAGCTGCATTACGTCATCAAACAGCTAGTTCTTATTTTAATCACTCTTTGATCAGACAACATGAAAGAAGGTGGCTAAAAGGTTTATTTTATATCCAATAAGGAGGCTGGAACCACAGCGTGCACGGCATCATGTTACCAGGTGAACAGAAGGCAGATGCACCTGATCCTGGAGGAAACAGGACCGTTTTTTGGGGGGTTGTTTCAAATAAAAGATGTTCAGCTTCTGCATCCATCAGGAGATGCTGGAGCTTTTTGGTGCTCAGTTTTGAATCTCCGTGTCCTTAACAGGTCCACAAACACCACAGAGATCAGGGCTGAAGGTGGAGAACCGGCACCACACATACCGACGACGGAAGGGCTGATTTGGGATCTTCACACGTTAGATTCACGAGTCCGACGGATCGTGTGTGTTAATCACGGCGATGATCCGCCTGACAGGCTGATATGATGGTGATCACCGACAGATTAGCAACCGACAGCCTCGGCCAGTCCCTGGAACAGCCCGCTGACAACGCAAACAGAACCGGGCGTGACGATGAGATAATAACGTCGATTTACGATGGGTTCCACATCCAGGTGAACTAAGCTAGCAGGTTAATCACCTCCGGCGCTTGCGGCTAACAAGCTACCAACCACACCGAACAAGTTAACGTCACCTGGGCGTTAATTAGGAGACGGACCGGTCAAAAACGCCGGAATGGACAGAAAAGAGACACGAAAAACCACCTCGATCCCAGCAACAGATGTTCGCTCGATCCTTCCAAACTCAGCTTCTTCGTTAGCCAGCTAGGCGGCTAGTCACACTGGCAAGAAACGGCTGGCAATGGATAACAAGCTACTAACTACCCTCTGATGCCGCATTAATTTATAACACGACCGGTAAATACGTCCGGAGCAGCAGCAGTTGGAATAAAAACACTCACCCCTGAATTAAACAGTGCTCGCCTCGAAACGACGTTTGACAGAGGTTGAAAATGGGGGGGGGACAAATAAGGGCTGCGCTAGGCGCTCGTTAGCTCATGGCTAGCTCCGCGGCTAACTCCACAGACCGGGCTGGTGGCTGTCAGCGGGCGGACTGGACGTCCTGTGGGCTTGGCTGGCAACGCCCGCCCGGGAGAACAAACACGGCGCTTGTATGAGTCAAACCAAGATCCGTACAGTTTAGAGAGTTACACCCACAAATGTCTGGGTTTTCTCTTCTTGATTATTAAATAAACGTAGGACGCGCCGGTTAATTGACTCATTAGCTGATCTGATTAAATGTTGATCAGTTGATTCGTTTGTGGAGTGATGGTGATTCCAAAGTATCTTTAAACACAAGATAATATTTGATGTCCGCTCATTAGCTGAACACTTTTTAGGATGAACGCAACCTTCATTAGCTACTAATAATTTTTAACTATTATTATTTAACTCCAGTTAACGGTCCCTGGCGGTTACGCATGGATAGTTTTTGGTTGCCCCGTGGTTGCAGGTGAGGTTCTTTATTTGTTTTATTGCCATTCCCACAAACCTCACAAACAATTATCTTGATATTTAAAAGTAATTACTGGTAGCTGTGTGCACATGAGCTTGCCACTAAGTGAACAGGCACATTTTGCAGGACCCTTTTTTAAAAAAAAAAGAAAAGAAAAGCTAATGCATTACATAGAGTAAAACACAAACTAAAACTAAGATGCAACAAAAGACACTTTGAAGCCACACTTTTTTGATGCAGAGGGTGCCTTCATTCTTTCTTAGCTGGCATACAAAGAACAAGATGAATACCACACCTAATTGACTCAATGTATTCCAAAATATTTAGTCCTTGCTATGTCTTTACTTTGTGACTCTCTAAACTGTTCATATCTTCAATTGACGACTGACTAGAACATTCTTTGTCATAAGCTCTGCTTACTGCTCAAAAACAAGATATCAGTCAAGGACAAGGTCAGGTCAGGGTAGCAGAGTCCGTACCGGAAGTTCATATAAAGTAACAAACGCTAGCACAGGATGCTTCACAAATTGTGCTACATACAAGTTTTCCCTTACAGTCACATCATTTTTACCCTTACAAAGTCAAAGTTGAACACAAACATCAGAGCGTCAGATAAGGTCCTCATAAAACTGCTGCAATCACCACTTGCCTCATTTTTAATCAGTAAAATGTAGTTCAATGTGGCGTACGGCGAATGGTTGCCCCAATATTTGCACTGTCTACTGTGCCAAGAAATATACCATGGAGATGAATGGGGAGAGCTTATACAAGCAGTTATGAGATTTTACTTTAATGTCCTCCTGCAGAACAGCCTGAGGATGTCCTTGCTGTGACAGGCAACCTCCAACGCAACAATCCACCTCATTAGGCAGGGGAGGTGTGCTCCAATGATGATGGGACATAAAGGTGATTGAGCAATTCAAAGAGCCTTTTGGCCTCTGGAATTAAAGGTCTTCTTCCACATCCAGGTATTCAAAGGTTTCTGCTTCATCTGTTAAATGGAGCAGGGCATTAGTCTCAATGAGCCGCTGCTGCACAGCTCTGCTGCCTTCATAACAAGATTCACCATCAAACTGCGGTCTAGCTGTGCGCCAGACTGGGAGAAACCAAAATAGTGCAACACTGAAAGCCACAAAATGCTGATATAGTGGCTTGGACAGAATGTCCTTTAGCACAGTTTCTGCCTGTACTCTTTCTTCTACCTGTCCTCCCCCCTCTCCTCTCTCTCAACCCAGCCGGCCATCAGCAGGAGCCCCCCCAAGCCTGGTCCTGCTCAAGGTTTCTTCCTGTTAGAGGGGAGTTTTTTCTTGCCACTGTTGCTTGTTGGGGGTCAGGCCCTGTGATGATTTTGATTGTACCAGATGCTTATTAAATACAGTATGGATGGATGGATGGATGGATCTCGTCTTCCTTCACTCTCAAGATCTGCTCTCTGGACACCAGCTAGGCGGCTAATAGCATATGCAAGACATGGCTAGCATAGCAAGCTACTAACTACCAGCTGATGCAGCATTAATGAGTCAATATGACCAATATAGATCTGGAACAACAGCAGCTGGAATAAAACCACTTACCTTTAAAATGTATTAATGTACGTGCTCTCAAACATGTTTTTGTGTTTGTAAATCTTGTTTTCTTATTTCGTCGTCGTGCGGTCACGTGACCTGCTGATTGACAGGTGCGTTTTAAAAGGCCACGTCGTCGATTGTTTTTGGGTTCAATTGTTTGACGACTGTCGTCGGAATTCAACAGTGTTCGCTTCGAAACGACGTTTGACAGAGGTTTAAAATGGGGGAATAAAGTCGGTGTTCGGTCCCCGTTAGCTCCCGGCTAGCTCCGCGGCTAACCCCCGTGAGCACAAACACGGCGCTTAAAACACGGTTAAAATAAACGCGGGGCGTTGAAGGCGCCGGTTAATTGATTAATTATCTAATCTGCTTCCATGTTGATTCGTTTGTGGGGCGAAGCGGAGTCTTAGGAACCAGGTAATGGTGATTCTGAAGCATCTTTAAACCCCAAATATTCAGTTTTGTCCGTTGTTATTTAACCGAGCCCGTTTTTTTTGTGTTTGTTTTAACGCTTCAGGGATGAACGCAAACTTAATTCTCGAGAATCTGCATCTAAAGTTTGCTAATAAAACCTGGAATGAAACGTTTAATCTTGTCCGAACTTGCACGGTAAGGCAACAACAAATCCCCTCCCTGTCCACCCTTTCATGCAGGGTTTATTAGAGAAAAGAGTGAAATTATTTTTGGCTAGCTCCGTTCGGTGTAAATTAATCATGCTGCTGTCCTCAGAAGTGGCCTCATTGTGCAGCTTCTGAGCAGGAGCTGGTGGTGATGAGCAGGGAATGAGCTCACCTCTGCTGGAACACACCAGCCTTTGTTGAGGAATAAGCGTGGATTCTCCTCAAGTGATGTTTCGGTTGTTTGGTGGCTGCACAATCTGGCAGGAGGCCCGGGTTGCATCAGACATGTGCAGCAGTCACCCGGCCAGAATCTGCCTCCATTCTTTGGATGGATGTCGGTTATCCTGCAGATGTGAATCACTACGATTCATGATGGTTTCAAAGTGTCCCTCAGCTGCTTCAGTCCCTCTGGACTGAGGCAGCCAGGACCACCGGTCTTTGTCCCTCAGCTCTACTGAGGAGAACCTTCAGGTGTGAGGGTGTCACCCCCCCCAGTAGAGCCGGCATCCCAGCTGCACACTCACTCCATTGTCGGTCCTTCCATTTGTCTCCCTGTAGGAAAAACCCATGGAATGGTCCAAGCCCTTGTGCAGCGCATTGGAAAGGCTCCAGGAAGTGCTGAATGGTAAACATGTTAATGGTGGCCTTCCTGCACTGGTTGTTGGTTTAACTGCGTCTGTCTGTACGGTTCAGCCTCCTCCACCGACCTTATAAGGCATCACCTGCAACGGATGGCCAGACAACAAGGGTACGTCTTGATTGTCGCCCCCCCATCCCACAGCAGCTGGATTCCCGTGTTCTATCCTCTCCAGGATGGACTTCCACATCAGCGAGGCGACCTGCTGCTTGACGGCCGACCTGTTCCGCCTGGAGGTGGCGCTGCTGCCGTGCGGCGGGGTGGAGAATGTGAAGCTGACCCCGCACGCCGGATTTCCTATTGTATGTAAATGCACCGTTCACGGCTTCAGCTCAGGTAGTAATCAGAGACTCTGTTGCAGCACTGCGAGTCGCTCCTGCAGCTGCTCAGGTAAGAAGGCGAAGGACGACACCGACGTCGGCGCTATCAAACGCTGACCAGGCCTTTTTTTTTTTTTTTACGTCCCCAAAGGGCGGAAAACTTCTCCGAGTTCTCCGCGAAGTTGACAGACTTGTTGAGCCAGTACAACATCCCCGGAGACAAGTAACATCCCGGCAGCTTTTAGTCTTTCTCTTATTTTAACGTCTTTTAACGACTCATTTATGTTTGATTTCAGAGAGACCAAGCTCAGATTGTTTGAATCTCTACAGCTCCTTGCACAGGACCTGCAGTGCATGTCCAGTTTGCCCAGGTGAGATGATGGACGTGGTTGAACTGGTCTGATCTTCAGCTGGGTGGGTTGTAGCCTACTAGCATGAAGGCTAATCCACATAGTCGTTTTCCAGGGTGCAGCTGGACTCTGAAGCCCAGATACAGCTGATTAATGACGGCTTGATGGGCTGCCTGAAGGCTGCTAATGCAGGTACCAAACACACCGTCGGCTAAATCTGGCATCGTTTCTTTGGCTGTTTGTGGTTCCAGATCACCCGCTGACCATCCAGTTCTACTCCGTCCCCGCTCCAGGATCAAATGCCTCAGACTTGTGTAAGACTACCACCGAGGTTTGGGTGTGATTGTGTCCCATCAAGGCAGTTTTTTCTTTCTTTCTTAAACAAATTCACAGTTGTCCAGGGAGCTCAGGTGACCATCGGCGCCAGCGATGCGATGCACAAGCTCCAGTTAGCATCTGCGCTCATAGAGCCTGCAGTGACGGAGGACCAGCGGTATGTAGCATCCTATAATGGGCATCAATTGAAGAGTCTTGTCCTCATTTATCTCTTTTTATGCAATCAGAACTCCTGTTTTCCTGCCTCTGAGCGAGGTGCCGCACCAGAGTCTGCCGGGCTGTTTTCTCCTTCGACTGCAGCCGCCGATGCCGCTCATCTTGTCTTTTATCACAAAAATCAGCAGTATAACAGGTTAGTTTGCATCTCCTTTTAAATCTTGAGGGTGTTTTATTTTCAGACTCACATTATCGTCTGCGTCACGTAGGTGTCCTACCGGATGTTGACCTGCAGGGGGAGCCGTTGCCCAAAGTTCTAACATCAGGGTACGCAAAGAGCCATAAAGAAGATGAGAAGGACGCTGTTTTTTCTGAGGTTTGTGTATTTTACTGTAACATGAGCACAAAAGTGTCTGGGTTGAGGAAAACGGACGTAAGGTTTTGTCTCGATGCCGGTGCGACGCAGGGTTTCATCCTCCCCGGAGCTGCGTGGGACGTGCCCGCCCGGAGGGCCGCTGTGGTGGACCACATTCCCTTCACCCACCCCTCTCACGTCCCAGCCCTGCTGGAGATCCTGCGCCATCAGAGCGCCATCAACGCCCTGCTGAGGAGCTGTGTGGCGAAGGCAGCGGCCGAATGTGATTCACGATTTACGTTCTCTGCTGCTCGAAACATCAGAAAATCGACTTTTGCCGCACAGTTTCAGTTTGTTTGCGTACCAAACGTGGGCAGAATCCTTCTTTGGTTGCTTCCAGATCCCGTTTCTGATCTCTACGAGCTGCTGCCGGAGTCGGAGACCAGCTTCTCCGTGACGTTCCAGCGCCGCGACGCCGACTCGCTGGCCGTCTGTGAGCGTTTCCATCAAAAACTTTACAAAACCAAAGCATCTCTGAGCTGTCGGAGCCTGAGGGCCTCGACATGAGAACAATTACAACCTTTTTGGGAGCAGCAACAATGGTCTATATTTATCGAATTTGGTCTGGGCTCTTTTTTTAGTTGTGGGCTGTATAATTTTAAGATAATGACATAGAAACTCGTATGACTTGTGGTGTTTTTTTTGTTGTTTTTTATGCCACAGTGCTGGTGAATATAACCGATTCTCGTCAGATCAGCTGTAAGTTGTTCGGAGCAGGAACTCAGGATCCCTCTTTGGTTGAAATGCTTTCCTCTGTCCTGACGCGGTAAGACAATGGGTCTGGGACTGATCTATTTTAGCGTTACTTCACTGATGTTTGCATTCCCTCAGGTCCATGTCAGTTCCTCTCACCCTGATGGCCTTACACAGCCAGCGGTAGAAGCTCCCCCAACATAGGCCACTGAGTTCCAGATCGTCCAGCCAACGGCACGCCGTCCTCCCAGAGTGCGTTTGTTCCAGAGGACTGATTCACTGTTTCAAGTCCAGCCTCCTGAATCAGCTTCTTCCTGAGATAAAAACCTCCGTTCAGCTTTACCCTGGATGGCCAATAACAGCCACATGTTGTAAACTAGCATGAAACTTACCCGAGTCAAGAGTTTTGTCTTGTTTTTAATGAAAAAATGAATAAATGTTGAGGAAAAAAGGGCGGCCCTCTGGTCATTTGTTGTAAATACTGAGGCGGGGTCCCCCTCCATGGAGGTGGGCTTGTTTCTATGGTAACCCGGAAGGGGAAAACTTTATTGCAACGCTTTAATTGTGCTGGTTTGAATCAAATCTGTGTTTTACAACTAAAGGTGCTAATCAATATTTGAGGAACCGAGTTTAAGGGAATCTATCATGACAGGATAGTGTTTGAATATCACCAGAACCTTAAATCCAGTCCTGCTACGTCCCTCTGACAAAGTCGGGATTTGGTAAACGGCGTATAATCAGGTCTGCTCCAGCATGGCAGCGACTGTTGGCTGCAGCCCGCTGAGGTTTGGGCTGTGATAGCCGTGAACCCAGTTGATTGGTACCGTGTGAGCCAAGTACACGATGGCTTCTGCAGAGCGCTACAGACCCGCAGGTCTGTAGTGGAGACAACTGTGATGCTTAATGGTCCCTCTGACTGGACGCACCAGAGCGCCTGCGACCCGCAGGTGGAACAGTGTTTGGAAAAGGCATTTCAGTCCATTATGGGTCAGCAGCCGTCGTCTGGCTTTACCCCGCGTCTTTTTTAGGAGGTGTCTAGTGACCTGAATGTCTGCTATTCATAGAAACGTTCCAGCATGTGCTGCTAAACCTGCTTTCAGCGCCTCTTTGATGGAGCTCATGTGTCTTTAAGTGTCTGGACGCCTTCAGGTTCTTGCAGAAATGTTCAAGCTTGATGCAAACACTCGCAGGGAAAATACAAACTTTTGAACTACATCGACTTTAAATCGCATGGGGAGGCATCACTAGTTGTTTCCATGGTCCTGCTCGTGGTTTCTTCCTGTTAAAAGGCCGTTTCTTCTGCCTGTTGCACGATTCTCTGGCTTTTCCTCGATTGTAACAGATGCTTGATAAATAAATTAAAAAAAGAGTATCCCCACAATGACAGTAACATTAAGCCTAATTTCTATTTCTAATGGCGGTATGAGGATTTGGGGGGCGGCTGGTCGGGCTTTGTTTTGAATTTTGGAGGTTTCCTCTCTGGTCTGCGGTCTCTTTAAATCCAGAACCTGGTCCGAGAGCCGCCGCCGCTGCGCCCTGTCGAACTTCCCCGGCCCACACTGGCCCCGACGACCAGCTGCTCGCCCTTCACGCCACTAAAACTGCTGCTCCAAACTCCTCCGAGCGGGATTTTCGGCCCTTTTTCTGCGTGTTTGTGCGTGTGAGCGCCGGGCCGGCTGGGTGGGGGAGACCCAGACAATCTGCACCGCTGGAGGCTGGAGTCCGGAGCTCGGGCGTGCGCTCCTCAACATCTGGATTAACTATTTGGAGTCGGAGCTAACGGGCCGAGCTTTCTTCATGGAAACGGACCTTTTCCTGCGGAATTTAACTCCTTTTGATGAAAGCGAGCCCCGCGCGTAGATTATGTATTCTTTAAAATGGGTGCGAACAATGGAAAACTGTATGGAAGCGAGGGTAAGTGGCTTTTTAGAACACTTTTAAACGACTAATATTTGAACTCTGCTCGGAGGGAGGAGGTTTTTTTTTCTCCGTCTGGTCCCCCTCTGTCGTCAAATGTCCCTCATTTAAAGCCCAAATCATCGGAGGGTTTTAAAAATGCCAGTTTCCTTGACTTTGAGCTAGCTCCAAATTAGCATTATAACTGTAAATCTTTCATTATGGACGCCAACCTTCTCATGCCTGCGTGGAATTATGTGCTCAGTTATCCCTCTGTGAGATTTGGAATGCACCTAAACAGAGATAAAAACAGAAAGTCGCCTTTAAAAATCGATTTTAGACTTATTTCTGGCGTCCAGCATCTGTATCTTTATACATCTATGAGAGAGTGACGCCTGGTGGTCAGATTTTAACCCTTAAATGATTCAAATCAACAGATAACTGCTCCCTTAAATCATTCGGTGCTATTTTTATAGTTATATCCCTTCATATGCGATGAATACCAGCCATACAGGAAGGTTAAATGACATATAGTCGTAAATAACATCCATCAAACACAGAATCACTCAATTTATGACAGATTTAGGGGTGTATTTTAACAGATTTAGCACAAATAAGTCAAAGGATACAATACTGGGACGTTCTTAACTTCCAGAGGGTCACTTTTGTCCTGAACCTGCTATTGTTTGACCATTTTTACATCCATTAATCAAACGTGACGCTGAGCCACATCAGGACAATGATACAGGAAGCGCTGATCCGGCCTCTGGAGGGAATCTCGCCATGTCCAACCAATGCTCCAGACAACTCAAGGTCCTAGCCCTGGTTAAAACCAGTTCCCAGTAGTGTTGCATCCTGCTGGGGGAACCACCGCCATGCTGGGGGCAGGAGGAAGTTTACCCCCAAACAATGCTTGGAGAGGGTACTTCCAGGTCAGATAACATCCAGATGAAGCCCAGCAGGATGCCGGGCTGCAGGATCATCTGTTCTACCCACTTCCACTGTCAGTGGCGTGAGGGATCGGTGCGCGACCCTCGTGTAAACAGACGCAGGCTGAAAGCAGCCTCCCTTCAGATGCTTCATGGAGGCTGACACATGAAACGTTCTAATTATCTGATCTCTATTGAATCATCTGAGGCTGATGTTGTCTTGGGGTGGAGTCGAAGATGTGTCCCTTCACAGCAGAGGTTCTGGTCTTAACCCGCCTCCGTATCGATGCTTTAGCGGCGTGCAGCTAGCATTAAACATGTCGTAGTATCAGCCCTTTTCCCGACTGTGGGATCAAGACTCCTTATTACATCTGTCTCTGGAGCGACGGTGTTTGTATAAATAACATTCCAATCTGCTCTCTTCCCAAGTCAATAACGGCAGGGAAAAGATTGGAACTTGTGATGTTAAAAATAACAAATGGACCAGCTCCACCTCGGATTCCAGCCCGCCGAGCAGATCGTATCACAGAGTCCTCCCTGAGACGTGTCAGCTCTTTATTCAGCCCTGTAGACCACGTTTAAACTTCGGGACGTGCCGTCATCAAACCCGCCTCCATCTGACCTCCTCCTGATCAGAACCATTGACAGAAACAGAACACATTATTTGACCGCACTAGAACCTCAGGAGTCGTATTAAGCTAACAAATTACAGCACAGGAACAATCAAAGTGGGTTATTCTAATGCTGTTGATTGGCCCACCAGAAAACATGCAAGATCCTCAAGATGGTAGTAAATCTAGAAGATCCAGTCCAATATCAGCAATATATCTCAAATCAAACATGTCTTTCTGATCACATATGTCTCTTTGGGGCCCCTCTCAATGACCCCTTTCAATGGACAGATGGCAAATGCTTGAAATATTTTGAGTTACAGGCCCAAATGTGCGTACTCGATCCTGATTTCCAGTAAAGAATCCTTGTAAAACAGGCTTGGATTCCTTCAGAATCATATTGAATCGTTGCTGCTTTTGATGTTCATGGACTACATGAACATCAAAGCAGTTTCAGATGAAAGCAGAGCTGCAGTTTCTAGATTTTGACCTCTAAATTAGGAAGTAAAGAGGTCTAATTCCTCTGGGATTACTATCGCTGATGTTTGAAGCATCAAACATTTGACTATTTATTCAGTTTTTGCACAGCATATTTCTTCCCTGCGTCACGGCCGATGGCGTCCAGCGCCCGTATCCGGTTACTAGTGTAGGACTCTGCAGTCGCTCCGTCCACATCTGTCCTCAAAGGGCGACTCGGCGATGAAATACACGGTGGTCGCGGGTCCATCCGGGTGGCCGGAGCGCTTTCGGAAAAGTTGTTTTCCCAGCAAAGCAGCGGATTGAGCGGACGCCGTGTAGCGGGAAGAGAATGCCGATATGAAAGAGGCTTCGGGGGATGGGTTTTCCCTCTGGACACGTGCATCTCAGCGCCCCCCATGAGATCACTTTTGGGGACGGGAGG
Source organism: Takifugu flavidus (assembly GCF_003711565.1). Lineage (NCBI taxonomy): Eukaryota > Metazoa > Chordata > Actinopteri > Tetraodontiformes > Tetraodontidae > Takifugu > Takifugu flavidus. The sequence goes on from NC_079536.1 coordinate 3,200,143, forward strand.
ACCAGATGTGCTCGGTGATGTCACCATAACATCATCGTGGTGCAGGAGCCGCATCAGTTTATGTGCACAAGTTCGTCTCGCAGGTGCACGGGGACCTACTCCCAGGCACGTTTAGGTGGCCCTGACTGGGCCGGCGTCGTTAGCCTGAGGACAGCCACATTTATGACCTGAGATGCCACAAACAGGCAGTCCGGGGCCGCCTCCACGCCCGCGGTGGCGGCGGCGCCGGCCGCTGGCGACACCCTTACATGGCCGCAGATCTCTGTAAAGACGTCTTAAATATAAACCTGCTTTCCTTCCCGCTCCCCCTGCAGGTAAAGGCAGCTCCAGCATCTCCTCTGACATAAGTTCAAGCACAGATCACACACCAACCAGAGCTCCAAAGAATGTGGCTACCAGCGAAGGTAAGGCATCTGGTGCTCATTACCCACAGTCCCCTCCTCTTCCCCCCCCTTCCCACCCTTCCCTCTCTTCCCTCCACATCTTCTCTCTGCCTATTTTTGGAGAGAGACCTGCGTGTTCCGGGGATAACCCTAAATTGAAAACAAACCCGCGGCCCGGCATCAGGATCCACAAACCCAAAGCATTTCTGGGCTCTTTGTTTGAGAAGAGAGGGAGGGGAAAACACCCACTTCTGGTTTGTCATTGTGGAAGAATGCTTATCTAAACTGTGGCGGTATCAGGCTCAGAGCGTTGCTAGGGAGGGAGGGAAGGAGGTGCGTGTGTTGTTGGAGGTGCCAGAGCTTCACCTTCCGCTCCTTCCAGCCTCCCAAACCTCCTTCTCCCAGACCATCCATCACCCCCCCCCCAGAACCTCCTGCATGTGTCAGGAGTATGAATCGTATGTTCCTCCTAATGGTACAGAAATACTCTGCAGCTGACAGATGCCGTTGATCTCCTGTCAACAGCCGTCTCTTCCATTTTTAGCAATCTGTCAATTCCTGCTAGCTTAAACGGCGGCTAAGTGCTAGCGTCCATCTCCAGGGTCTTTTAAATGTGCTAAATCTTGTACTCCCCAAGAATGTGACTTGTTTTCCATCACTTTCTTGAACCGGAGAATATTCAAATCAGTCCAGCTTTATTTATGTAGTGTCTGTTATGGTCTCTAGGAGCTTTAGAGAAACCCAGAGCAAGATCCCCAAAACCTCCCTTTAACAGGGAGAAACCCTGAGTAGGACCAGGCTCATGTCGGGGGCCATGCTGGTGGGTAAAAGAGGGGGGGGGATAGAAGCAGAACAGACACATAAACCATACATGCAGGTACAGTAACGATACAGAACATCCTGAACGACAGTGGAGTGGATCAGTGGGGTCAGAGGTCAGCAGGTCAGGGGTCGCGTCGCCACCTCTGACAGGAAGTGGTGGGTCTCCCCGAGCTTCTACCCAGGAAGAATTAAAAAAATTCTGTTTATTCAACCACTGAGCCCCGGCCCGATGGGAGAGTCACCAGAACACTGCGGGGGGGCAGGGTGCGAGGAGGGGGGTGGGGGGTGGGGGCACACGTGACACATACTCGATATCGGACCTTCGACAACTGTTTAACAGTCACGGGAGGTTTAAGAGTGTCGACCCGGATAATGAATCAGCCACGCGGTTCAGCTCTGATGGAGGTGCTGACACGGTTGGGTCGGTCCATTAAGGGGCCGGAAGAAAAAAGGGTAATTGTCTTTAAAGTACCCCTGAGAACGAACCTGAATGGGCAGGAACACGAGGAGGACGTGCCCAGAAGCTCCTCGCCCATATCTCTCCTGTGTTATGACTGAGGTTATTATTACTCTCCTCCACGCTAAGTGGGTGTAATTACACAGTGTGGAACCACTGAGGCCACAGACCCCCCCCCCCCCCACACACACACACATATGTTCTGCAGTGGCAGATCACGCCATCGTCCGGCCCACTAAGCTAATCAGGAAGTAGTCTGGGCTGCTTCCACCGCCACACACTGGGAGCATTCATATCACCGACCAACTGGATCCTGTGTGACGTCGCTGCCACATTAATAACGTTAGCTTAACTGGATCAGCTCCCCCACGACATGGACCAAACGTGGCGTACGCGGGACGCAGCTCCTCGCTGGTTATTATTGGGACGGTTGCGTTATCATTGGGACGGTTGCGTTATTATTGGGACGGTTCCGTTGTTATTGGGACGGTTGCGTTATTATTGGGACGGTTGCGTTATTATTAAGGCGGTTGCGTTATTATTGAGACGGTTGCGTTATTATTGGGACGGTTGCGTTATTATTGGGACGGTTGCGTTATTATTGAGACGGTTGCGTTATTATTAAGGCGGTTGCGTTATTATTGGGACGGTTGCGTTATTATCGAGGCAGTTGCGTTATTATTGAGACGGTTGCGTTATTATTGAGACGGTTGCGTTATTATTGGGACGGTTGCGTTATTATCAAGGCGGTTGCGTTATTGAGACGGTTGCGTTATTACTGAGGCGGTTGCGTTATTATCGGGACGGTTGCGTTATTATTGGGACGGTTGCGTTGTTATTGGGACGGTTGCGTGTTATTAAGACGGTTGCGTTATTATTGAGACGGTTGCGTTATTATTGAGACGGTTGCGTGTTATTAAGACGGTTGCGTTATTATTGGGACGGTTGCGTTATTATTAAGGCGGTTGTGTTATTATTGAGGCGGTTGCGTGTTATTGGGCGGGATGAACCCAAACACGTGCTGGGATCGGCGGCATTAATCACTTGTCTCCTCAGTTGTGGTGTAACTTGACCGTACAGCGGCATTAAAAACCGCCGCAGCATTTTTGCGATGAAAGCGCGAGCAGATGTTGGGAATAACAGTAGCCGGACTCCTAAGCGCGGCTGAAGACAAATTCCGCCGATTCTGACTGCGATTTGTGCGATTCTGCGGAAGGAATGTGCAGATAAACGCTGGCGAGGCGTCAGAATTCGTCAGAATTCCACTCTGGCTCTGTAAGGTTGCGCTGCTAAACGTCTCGCAACGTCTCCGGAGGCTTCACGCCGTTTGAAACCCATGAAGTCAAGTGCTTAATTCATGGTCCGGCTCATCTTCCAGCGGGCTCCAGCCAGCCGTTCTCCTGATTCTGGCAGGTCCCGGAGACCCGTCGCTGTTTTCATTTATCATCTGCTTGCTGTGGTCTGACCCAGTTCGGCTGCTTATTAAGTGCAGACTGGGAGGCACAGGGCAGCCAGCCACTGAGCAGTAAATCCTTCCTGTGGGATGAAACTCAGTATCTCTCAGCAGGGGTTACGCCTCGACCCCGTCTGAGCCTCCGGGGTTTGCTTTGGCCCGGCCCGGACTCGGCGTACCTCTGGAATGCGATCCCGGACTCTACAGGAGCGGCACTAACGGCGCCCTGAGACGTTCCGTCTCTGCGTCGCAGCTCCAACGGGCCAGTTGGATCCCACAACCTGCCGCCGCCGATGTAACAGACCCGTGTGGGCGTCGGTTCCGTCAGAGCCGGCGTTCTTTGCGGTCCGGTCCTTCGGCCTTTTATGATGGCAGCGGGCGAACAGGGAACGGTGGGAACGAGGAGCATGCCGACTTCCTTTCTGACGGACCAAACAAACTGTGATAAGAGTCGGGAACGTCTCTGCTCAGCCTCAGCAGACGCAGTGTAAATACTTCCCGTCCTGAATATATATGTTTTCCAGGATCTCTGAGTGATTTATGCTTTTTTTTTTTTCCTGGAGATGTTTTCACTGTGCAAGGAGCTAATGTTAGCATTAGACCACACACCATCAGGCCTAATATGGTTCCACCAGGAGCGCCCAAGAACTTTTCTCTTCCTGTGATATTTTGCATGTACAGATAGCTCCATAACAGCGATTAGCATAATGGCATGTTGGATGCTAGGCTAATTCAGGCTAATTGCACCATCTTTTTTTTTTGGCTTGATTAAAGTAATGGGACCCTTTGGGGCCTTTCTCCTCTGACTGATGTGGTGACGGAGTGTATAGTTTAACTGAATTTGTTCCTATTCAGAGAGCCTGTTCTGTTGTGGTCAGAACCAGACCCTGCTGCAGGTCTAACCGCACCCAGCTGATGATGTCACAGCGCTCATGCATGTGCGCGTCACTTTGATTGAAGTGGATTAGTCTGCATTCCTTCTTTTTTCTGCTAGCGCGCGGCTAATGCTAGCCCAAAAGAAAGCTCCGCTTCTCTGCAACGACTGGCGTCAAGTTTGGACGCAGACCGGGCTGACCGGGCCCAGGTCAGCTGTGCAGTCTAAACACTCCCCTAGAAAGCTTCTGTCTCCAACATGTTCATATTTTCACTCTCCAAAAGGCAACAAATCCCTCACACTCCATCTGTAAACCAACCCAAACGGAGACCCATTTACTCCTGTTTACACAGGCAGATATATCGCGTTACACTGATATTTCTTGAGGATGAGAAAGGCCGCGAATGTGCAGTAAATGTCACTCTCCCGCAGCTGTGGCTGCGGCGTATCTTTAAAAAAACCAAACAAGCGGGGACAAATCGCGACACGGCGCCTCAAACGCGTCCCTCTGAGAGGCCCGACCGTCTGTGCTGCGTTTACGCGGCGCCTCCAGCTGTGTTGGAAGTCCTCAGACATCAATTTAGACAAAGAAGCATCTGTTCTTGGGAGCGTTGGGCGTCTGATTGACCCTGTAAGTGTCCAAAACCTGAACCCAGATTGGTTAAAATCCTACAAAACTCAGGAGGGGAAGCAGAACCCTCCTCCCCGGCCTGTTGTCCTGAAGGCTGGATCACATTCTGCAGCCTCCACCACGGGTGCGTGTTTGACAGCAGTTGGGAGAGGCGCCACCTGGCTGGGACCCTGGCCTGCTTCCTGTAAGAGTTTAGCCCGCGAGGGATGATTTTACAGCGCCACACCTGGGCCTACTGCGTCCATATGGGTCGGGGTTAGCCCAACCCTCTCCAAACTGACACATCATCCCCTCTCCAGACTGCGGTTTGGGTCATGACGTCAGCTCTGAAGCAGCAGCGGCAGGAACGAGCCTTTGACGGATGAGTCCGTCCGTGTTTTGGTACACGAAGAACAGCAAAATTACTTTGCGGTCCAGCATTCCCCCCGCTTTCATAGGGAGGAAGGAGATCTTAGAGGTTTCCATGGGTGGAGAAACCGTTCCATCTTCGGTTTTTGAGCCGTTTGGATCCTGGAAGTGGATCACAGGAACGTTTAGAGTCCAGGCAGCCATTAAAAAAGTGAGATTTCAGAACCGCAGGGCAGATATTAAAGGAGGCATGTGAAAAATGTCAACAGCTGTAGCTTAGCATTGTGTAGCTAAGGTGGTTCTGGCTATTTCTGACACTCGAGATGATTATTGGATGGTCTGAGTCAGTAAATTAAAAGTAAAACCTCATTGAGAAGGAACAATCGGACGTCAGAGCCCAAACAGGAAGGCGGGAATTGTTTCAAGCTAAATTTGATCATTTAAACTCTTTTTGTGCTAGCTGCACTAGCTACACCTCTCTGTGGGTTCAGCCCTGTGAGAGTACCTAGCTAGCCTGCTGGGTAATCCCACGTGAGCGTCCCTGCACCTGAACGACCTGTCACGCCGCCACCAAGAGAGACAGAGGACCTAAGCGTTCTGCAAAATGTGACATCTTGAATTCCACTCAAGATTTGGCGGCGAACTGAACCGTCGGCCGCGGCTGCACGCTCGGCGGCCTTTTATTGTCTTTGAGACGTGGCGGAGGAGGACGTGTAAAGTGAAAGGCGGCAGAAAACAAGGAGACATTTGTGGAAATATCAGCGCGGCGAAGCCGCTCGCACCGTGTGAGAAGGCTGTGGTTCCTGGCACGTGATTGGCTGAACAGAAACAGCTCCAGTCCAGGGTTGGGGCAGCTGCAGGGGGGTTGTAGGGCGGTTTCCTGCCCAAGTGGAAGAGTCCTTTGTCTCCAGTGACGTAGGACCTTCCTGTAATGAAGGTTTCTCTGATAGTTTTGGCCGCTCCGCTCTTCACACTAATATCAACTTCCACAAATTCATCAAAAACAGATTGTTTTCGTATTATTGGGACGGATATTAGAGCAAATGAATCCAAACTGCTGGTTAACGCTGCGATTCAGCGTTTCCTGCTGTGCGAGGACCACGAGGAAGCTCCTGAAGGATGGTGATCCATTAGTGATCCATTAGTGATCAACTCCTAATGTTCAATAGTCGCGTCTCTTTGCTTCGGAGCGGTACCTGATGCCAGAGGACGCCTGCGTGCGCACCTGAGCTGCGGCTCCGCGGAAGCATTTAGGAAGTGTTTCAGCAGAAACGCCGTTAACTCAAGCAGCTGCTGCGTCCTGTTTTATATTTCGGTCCGACTGCAGCACCGTCATTAACAGGACAAATACCGAGCAGCTGTAGAAGCGCTCGCGGCGGCGGCGGCGGCGGCGCAGATGGTAGAGAAGTCAGCCCGCTTCAGGAAATCAAAGGAGAAACGGTGGAACATCTGGCTCGAGGCTCGCGCTTTCGGAGCGCGCCCGCGCCCGCGGCCACAGCGAGGCGCGCTTGGCTCCGTTCATTCGCCGCTAATCGCCGACTCTGCGCAGCAGGAAGTGATTAAAGACCAGCTCGCACATCTGGAGCCAGACTCCAAAGAGGGCAATCAATCGAAGTGATCGCCGACGAGATGAGAGTAATAAAGTTTGGATGGCGAAAAAACGGATTCCGCTGGATGAATCGGGGCTTCGGGATCACGTCTGAGACCCTGAGCATGCGTGGCTAATGCTAATGCTAGTACTGCTTCCTGCAAAGTCTGACAGGTGTTTTTCACCTGTTTCTGACAAAAGAACCCATTAAAGTGGGTGATTAGACAAGAATACATACAAATCACATGGAAAATGTCCACTAGGCAGGTTTTTTATGGAATTGTGGCATCACGTGCTTCATTTTTAGGTGTGCGGATGCATGTTTACAGAGCAAATGTGATCTAGATTTGAAGGAGCGTTTCTGTCCCTCGCTGGGCTGCAGAAGTGCGGCCTTTTCTGATGCCTGGCAGAGTTTTTTCCATTTATATTTTTACACGCCACAGCTCTTTTTTAAAGCGTCTGGTCCTCACACACGCACGCACGGAGCTTCAAAACCATCTGCTTGTTTCACAAAAACAGGGAAGTGACACACAGTTGGAAACCATCATGGTTTCCAGGAGCGACCGTTGAATATTCTGGCCCGTGCTGGATCCAACACTGGGAGTTCGGATCCTGGTCTCGGCTGGACGACAAATGAACGGATGGAAGTCTGACAGAGGGAGCAGGAAGGGCTGGACCAGTGTAACCAGTGCGCCGTGACCTGGATGAGTTCTGGAAGAGACAGAAACGTCTGATTCATCCCCCAAAACATCTGGAGCCACATTTACTGAGAGAACGGAGCTGTTGGAAACATGCTGGTTTCCACTTGTTTGTCTAGTTCAAGTGCTCGGTATTAGCGCAGGAATCCGGCAATATTTGCAGCGGACTGGAATCGGTGCGGATCCTGCGCAGCACTGTTGTGGTGTTTACACAGGTGGGCGAAATCTGAAGGAGACGGGGTGTTTAAATCCATGGAATAAAGCTAAAGAGCGCAGGGCGGACCACCCAACGGAAGGTCAACTGGATCCCAGTGAAAGATCCAACAAACTGAGATAACTGAGCCTTTAAGGGCGCAAATGGTGGAAAATGGTGGAAGATCTGGGCTCAGCTGCCCGTAGCAGGCCGCCGGTTAGCAGTCGGAGAGGGACATTGGCTAACAGCTAGCGTAGCAACCGAAACTTGATAAGGAGACAGAGACTGCGGCAGCTTTCCGTGATCCTGGAGTAAAAACTCAGATGTCAGTGAGTCCAAACGCTCCAGTGGATCCGACTGTGTGTGTGTGTGTGTTGGACGGGAACAGGCTTCATACTGCCTGTTGAGGGTATTGATGAAACGTTCTGTCTGGCTAATCCCAATAACGGGCCGTGATTCATCACGATTAACCGGATTCAGTTTGACCTCGTTTGTAGATTCGCATTAGAAGATCCAGTGACGGTGAAAAACCTTCCACGGGCGACTTATTCCCAGATTTTCCTTCATCTCTGTTTTGAAAGATGATATTCCCTCATATTTTGGCCGACATCTGGAAGTGACATCATCCTCTTGACTCCTGACCAGCGATCGTTATCACGAGGAGACCACGATAGCGTCGGGGACGAGCGTCCCCGTGCGGCGGGTCGCGGTCCACCGGGACGTTATCCTGACTGTGAGTCACACGAGAGGAATGTCCCGGCTAACGGGTGGACAAAAATGCGTTCTCACTGCGATGGCGGCTCAGAAACCGCTGAGGAAACAAACGAGCGGAGGGTGCTGAGTCACCGTTTCAGGTCGGAGGTTGATCCGCCTGATTCGCCTGGTTCTGCTTCTGTCAAGCTGCTTTTCATTAAAAGTCCGGGCGTGTCGAATCAATAAAGGCGGGAGGGTTTAGCGGCGCGACCTGGCCGGCAGTCATCAATAAAGGACAACTGATATTTAATATCTGAGGTATTTTCACACACGTCGGATGTTTTACCGGCTAATGGCTGACTGGTTCCAGCCTGTCGCGTCGGATTTAATGTTCCCTCACACTGATCCGCTGGTTTTCTTGTGGTCCGGCTCTCCAGGTTTAGACTCCAGCACTCGGACCCTCAGCACCCCCAGCCCCGGTCTCATTCTGCCGTCCAAGTCCTCCTCTCTGTCCTCGCCTGCCCTCTCCAGTAACGGCCATGAGACCAACTCCTCTTCCTCCTCTTCGGCGCCCCCTGACACCGTCGCCGTGGTCCACCCTCAGCCCGGCGCCCACACGCGCTCCCGCCAGTCCAAAGCGCACCACCACCACCCCCCCATCGACGTCCTCCCTGACCACACCCTGCTGCAGATCCTCTCCCACCTCCCGACCAATCAGCTGTGCCGCTGCGCCAGAGTCTGCCGCCGCTGGTACAACCTGGCCTGGGACCCCAGGCTGTGGGCCACCATCCGGCTGACGGGGGAGCTGCTCCACGTGGACCGGGCCATCAGGGTCCTGACCCACCGGCTGTGTCAGGACACGCCCAACGTGTGCCTGACCCTGGAGACCGTGATGGTGAACGGCTGCAAGCGGCTCACGGACCGAGCGCTGTACGTGTTGGCGCAGTGCTGCCCGGAACTGCGCCGCCTGGAGGTGGCCGGCTGCTACAACATCTCCAACGAGGCCGTGTTTGAGGTGGTGTCCCGCTGCCCCAACCTGGAACACCTCAACCTGTCAGGTAAAAAAGGAACGGCCAGCAGATTTAACTGGCACTAGCTTCCATTTGCTTCCACTTCGGTCATCCGCCTTCCTACTAGATTTTAGGACCTTTGTTAATGTGGATTTTTCCACATCTCATATTCTTCCTTGCTCACACGTGCGACTTTCCCTCAGAGAAGCGCTCATCTCGTTCCATGTCTGTCGTTCCTAGTCAGGCTGGTAAAATCGTTAGCGGAGCAGCAGAAGCTCTGCCAACCTCTGCCCGAGAAGAAAGACTCTCTTTAGCTGCGAGCAGAGGTGACCTCAGCAGCAGAGGAGAGCGGTCTGCTGCTTTCATTAAGGAAGCGACACCAATAACAGTGACTTGGACACGAGTGCCGTAGCGGGGCGGCGTCCATGTTATTAGCGCTGGCATATAAGCTCTTTGTTGCCAGCAGAGCCTCTTTAAAAACCCTGCGGCTTTTGTTTAAGTGCAAAATAACAAAATCGACTCAAAAGACATCAGCCTTTAATTTCCGTTTCCATGACAACTCACCACAAATTTGGCTCTCGGCTGGATGTTTTGACTTTAAACTGGTCCAACCCCAGTTGATAGAGAGCGATAGAGATGGCGTTGCTCTGGCTCCCTCTGGTGGACACCGGCAGTAATTCAGATAATCACCACCTCCTTCTTCTTCCAGGCTGCTCCAAGGTGACGTGCATCAGCCTCACCCAGGAAGCGTCTCTCCAGCTCTCCCCTCTACACGGCCAGCAGATTTCCATTCACTTCCTGGACATGACGGATTGTTTCTCCCTCGAGGACGAGGGCTTGCGGACTATCGCCTCCCACTGCCCCCGCCTGACACACCTGTACTTGCGGCGCTGCACCAGACTGACGGACGAGGCCCTGCGCCATCTGGCCCACCACTGCCCCTCCATCAAGGAGCTGAGCCTCAGCGACTGCCGCCTGGTCGGGGATTTCGGGCTGCGCGAGGTCGCCCGTCTCGAGGGCTGCCTGCGCTACCTGAGCGTGGCCCACTGCACCCGCATCACCGACGTGGGCGTCCGCTACGTGGCGCGCTACTGCCCGAGGCTGCGCTACTTGAACGCGAGGGGTTGCGAGGGACTGACGGACCACGGGCTGAGCCACTTGGCCAGGAGCTGCCCCAAACTGAAGTCCCTGGACGTGGGCAAGTGCCCGCTGGTGTCGGATAGCGGTCTGGAGCAGCTGGCCATGTACTGCCAGGGCTTGAGACGGGTGAGCCTGCGGGCCTGCGAGAGCGTGACGGGGAGGGGGCTGAAAGCTCTGGCGGCCAACTGCTGCGAGCTGCAGCTGCTGAACGTGCAGGACTGCGAGGTGTCACCGGAGGCGCTGCGGTTCGTGCGACGCCACTGCCGGCGCTGCATCATCGAGCACACCAACCCCGCCTTCTACTGAAGCGGGAAGAGGACGTTCCGGCGTGCAATCCCGACCACAGATCCTTTAAAAATGCTTCCTCAGAATGTATTTAACGTATTTATCTACAAAAAAAGGAGCGCAGTATTCATCTATTCCAGTCACATCGCAGGATCATCTATTTATATACAGCAGATCACACATCAACCCATGAAGAATGTAGCAAAAAACCCACAACCACCGATGATTTTCTGATATTTTCTTTTTTTTTATTGCGTGCAAATGCACTTTATGCAATTATGCTGACAATCATTTGACCTGAGCTCAAAGATGCTGATGGTTTATCAACCGGTTCGCTGTAAAATAGCTGAAATTAGCCTGAACTGTTCTTTTTTTTTTACTGCCAATGGATGATCGTACCAAACAAGGACACGTCGCTGCTACCACTGTGCCAATAAAGTTCTTCAAAATTCCCAACTGGGAGCGTCTTCGCAGCGTTCCGCTCTGACCGGTCTGTCCTGGCTTTTATTGCAACTTGGTCACGCGGGACGACCGTCCCACCACGGCGACCACAAACCACCTGATGAATGTTCACGTGCTGATTCCAGGCTTCAGCCTGTGGTTGATCAGGAACTGAGACAAACTCCATCAACTGTGTGCCTTCGTGTGTGTGAGGTGTTAGCATGCTAACACAACAAACGGAACATGAGTGACTGTCCTCCAGGACCTTTGACAGCTTGTTTAGATATAGAATGTGCTGCAAATCCAAAAGAATTGTTAATTTTGAGCTGTAACTGCCAGAAAATGTCATAACCAGGCTGCTGCTGGTCTTCTGTTAGGTGAATTATAGTTTCTTAAAATTCCAGTAATGTAAAAATCACACCACAGGTGGACTCCCCACTGGCGTTTTTGGCCATCGTGGTCAATAAAAAAGTCGCTTCAAGCTGAAATCAGCAATATAACACTGTATTTTTTATTTTATTTACAATACACATGCAAGCTAATTCAATCAATCATAACTACTATCCATATTTGCTTTTCCAACAAGCAGTTCAGTCCAAAATCCACTTGCGTTCTGTCGTTTTGACATCAGTCTGTCACTAGAGGTCACTGTTGTCCCTGAGAATACACCCCCCCCCCCCTTAAAGCTATAACCTGAAAAGTCCATGATTTTTGTAAAAAGGTAATTGTGTCTATAGTGTTATTTGGCATCACGATGTAAAGTGGCGTCCGCTGTCCGCTTGTTTCTAGACTAAATTTTTGTTCCAGTTGTCCTCAGAACCTTCCACCCTGTCATAATCTAGCTTTGATGTCAGTGATGCGTAAAGTTCAATGCACGCGTGGGTCTGTGCGTAGGTTGCTCCGTTGGGTTCCGAGATCTGCCATGATTTCTGCACCTGCAGTCAACAATGGGTTTGGTGGGCGGAGCCTGTAGAACAGGAAACAGCTGTGTTGAAAGCTTTGATCTTCTCAGAAAACATAAAGCATTCATAAGTGGAAGTAGACCTGAGGCTTGAGGGCTCGAAGCTCATAACAGACTTTTCTGTACTTCTCTTCGAGGTCCAGGTACCTTCCGTGGAGCTTCTCCCTGTCGCTCCGCTCCTTCAGGAAGTCCTCCCTGTAGACCTCGGCCTACAAACGGACAGCAAAGAAACATGATGTAACAGTTCAAAGGGGATCAGGGTGTGAAATTACCCCCTTTTAGAGGGAAATATTTCTGGAGCTTGGCTAGCAACCTCGTACAAAAAAGTTAGCTTTCAACTAACCCAGGCTCATCGTGTAGTCTAAAAATAGAAATGTGATTGGACAAAAACCCCGACTAGATATCTGGTACTGGTTGTAAGTACTAATTAGGAAGGGTATGAGGACGACTGGGTCTCACCTGATGTTTCCAGACATCCTGTAGCGACGCACGTCTAACGTCGTCGGACCCAAGCACGACCTGAAGCGCCTGAACCAGCGTAGAACAAGAGACGGCTTTAGATGTCACTGAACCCTCAGACAAGTCTGACCCGTCCTGAAAGTCCACTCACCTCATTCAGTCTCCTGATCTCCTGCATCTGATGCTGCCCTCTCCTGGTCAGAAAGCTGTTCTGCCCCCGTAACTCCGCTGCTTCGTCTCCAGAGCGGCTAACTTCAGCCTGCGTGGGTTATTTTGGAGCATTAATATTGAAGAGGACTGAGACTATCTGGACTTGGATCATCGTCTCTTGAATCACCTTGGCGCTGTCCTCGTCTTGGACCTTCTTCCCAAATGTGATGTTCTTTTCTCCTTCTTCGCACCTGTTGTCTTCAGTGTGAGAGAAGTCCCCCTGAAGTATGCTCCTCAATTCTCGGACCTGTCCCGGAACAACAGAGATGTTAAATGGTTTTCCAACAGCGGCGGACTCAGGGTGTCTGAGGATCAGGGGCCGAGGGGCCGAGGACCCAAGGGGGGCATCATATTTAGCTCATCAGAAGGAACAGCTCCAAAAAACTAGTACTTGGCAGGTCATCCTAGAGGTCATGTTTCAGCTGAAGGAGAAGGAATACCCCAAAGGCCATATTTTTCCAGACACTGCTCGGTCACCCAGAGGCCATGGCATTGGATTTCCCCCACAAAGGGCACTTTATCAGGGAGGTGACTATTGATGGGGCATTCAAATAATAAATAAAATAATAATAAAAATGAATAAACCCTCAGGGTATCTGGGAGGACACTGTTAGGTCACCTAGAGGGCACATCAAACTATTTCTCCCTCAAAATGCACTTTATCAAGGTTTATCCACTGAGACGATCCTTATCATGACCTATAAACCCTCTGGGTATCCAAGAGGGCACTTTGACAGCCTGAGGGCCCTCAGCAGAACTGTGGTTCTTTCTAGCTGTACCTTCTTGCTGTAGAACTGCTTCATGGTCCGGTACTCTCTGGCCCATTTCTCATTAATGAGAAGAAGCTGAGAAAAAGAGACGAAAGCGTTGAGACCCAAAACATTTGGAAGCGAATCCCAACATTTTTTCTGATGTTCGCTCACCTCTTTCTTCTGCTCCTCCAAGATGAGAATCTGAGCTGCGAGTGTGGTGTCACTGTCTGCCTGAATAAATTAAGAAAAAAAAGATATTTAAAGGGAAGTATGGAAATGTGGAAGGTGGGAATTATGCAACTGGATCCGTTAACTTCCTTTTTACGCATTTTGGGATTTTTTTTTAGTCTATGATGTTTCCAGTAACAAACACGCTCATTTCCTGGTGGCCTATGAAACGTATCTTCCAGGTTTGCGTAAGTTCGCACCTGAGTGTCTGTGCTGCGGCTCTGGAGGCGATGAGCAGCGGCTCCCTCTAGCATGCTAACCTCGTGTCTGTCCACCTTTGGGAGCGATGGATAAAGCCTGCAGGAGCGCTTCCTGTCCACAGACACAGCTTCAGCCTGGAAACCCACAGAAGTAGAGAAAATACCAGATGATACCATAAGCAACAAGTGACAGATCATTAAAACATTGTGGATAGTGATTATATATGAAAATGTGATCATAAACAACACAAGTCACATTGGTTGTGATATTTCTGCAGTTTCTGACAAACAGTTGCAATGAAATTTCCAATCGGTCGATTCAAAAATGATTGTAATCACCTGCATATCAAAATACCACCATAAAGTATGTTTACTTCTGCACAATTCAGAGGTTTGTCATTAACTGCCATTTTAATTGGCCAAATACGTCTGTAGCTATTAGCATTACATTCTAATATAAATACATTTTATACTTAAATGTATATATTTTTTTTTTAAATCACACACTTATTTACAAGAAATTCAACATATGTGCACGATTTCAGTGTTAAACTGTAGCAGAACTTGTTCTCACCGAACTCTTCACGTCCTCCATCCTTTCGCTTCGGTTCTGGCTCGTGTTGGACCCGCTCCGCGCGCCATTTATACCCGCCATCCCCACTGACGTGTAAAAACCAGCGTTGTCCAATCAGCGGAAGGGATTCCCTCCTCGCGACCGCATCAATGGAAAGGAAAGTACAAAAGTTCGATCAGCGGCGCGAGCGGTAAATAGTGACACGAGCGATGACTCAGAAATAAAAATCTCTACACTGCAAGAAATGTCCTGACCTGCAAAGTCAACGGGTCGCCACGAAAGCAGGTTAAAATATAGACTTTAGTCTTCAAAAATGATGCTAGTAATGAGTAGCGAAGTAACTAACCTAACCCTAACCCAACATGTGATATATATGTAGCCTAAATAATTCCCTCTGACCTGAATAAATGCAGAGACTTTATAATTAAATAGTGGGAAAATAAGATGCATGATTATCTGTATTAACCTTTACTTTAATACGTTTTTTTTTTAAATGAAGCCGGTAAAAATGAAACACAAACGTCGCATTTTAACATTTGTGTTTCATTTTTAACCAGGTAGTTAAACCTCTACAAAAGTCAACAAACTAATGAATAAATTCTAACAAAGGTTATATTTAGAAAAAGCCCTTACTTAACTCCAGCTTTATTTAATTTTGCTGATTAACAGGAAGTCGGCAGTAAGTGTCAGATATGTTCATGTTATCTCAGACGTTTCCTGTCTTGTTTTTGTTTGTTTGTTTGTGGGATTTTTTTTTTTAGCACTGTGCGGTCACGTGGCCTTGACGAAAGTCGTGCGCTCGTGAATGCAGGGAACGGCGTGGAAACCGGAAACGAGTGTCGAGATGAAACTATACAGAAGAAAAGCCGAAAAGTTGCCATGTCGAAGTTGTTCTCAAAAGCGTTGAGTCACTGCTTCAGGGAAGGGGTTAGTGGTGTGTGTGTGTGTGTGTGTGTGGTGTGTGTGTGTGTGGGAGGGGGGGGGGGGGGGGGATGTTAAGAAACCTAATAATACCCACAACTCCCACTGTAGCCTACGCACATTAATTTACGGTAGCTGGCGGCAGCTGCTCAGGAGGAGGCCTCACACACCACAGGGCCACCAGACGTGAGGCTGAGGCCTATAAACAGGCCCTCATCAGGGGCCACCACTCAGGGGCACCTGGTGCCATCAGGTACATGCTACACACCTGAGGAAACACCGTGGCAACCAAGAAAAGACTGGTTGAAGCAGGAGAGAAAGGCAGCAGACACACACATCGCCATTAACCATCCAGTTACACTTGTTTTGTTATAATGGTGTGTAATACTTTATTTAGGAGGTGGTGTTTAACGGGTCGGCCATTTTGATTTCAGCCCTGATAACAGCAATAAGGCCAACTATACCTGTTCAACTGTTACCCCAGAGAGGTAAGAGCGTTGAGGGTCTTTTGGAAGAGATTATTTTAAAGATGTGTTAAAGGCAGCCTTTAAAAGGCATATAGTTTATGTTGCCCCTGAAAATGTTGTTTATCATTGTGTTATAGGCCTATGTTAAATAAATCTGTAACAAGCTAGACAATTAAAATAAATTAAACTAACCTAAATACAAGCCTATAGAATCTTTGCATTGCATTTCGAAATGCTGTTTTGTTCCCCCCCCCAAATGTCAACATGTTTTAGATGTTTTTGGAGAAAATGTGTATGATGTTTTCTTTTACTGGAAGTGTAAGTGTTTCCTGATACTAGTAGTTTCTGTTTACGTGTGTGTGTGTGTGTGTGTGCGTGTGTGTGGGGGTTCTAAGTGCGTCCACATCAGCCAGCTACACGCTGAAACCCAGGAAGGAAATACTGTTGAATGTCGTTAAACCAACTGGCATCTGCAGTGACGTGCATCCAATATAATTTTATATTTCCCCCTTGTGAATTGGAACTTCAGCAAAACGTTTTCAGCATCTTAGGGCGGCTATTTTGGATTTAAAATGGGTGTAACTTGTTTTTTATCTCCCCGTCAGATGGAGGAGTTTGTCAGGCGAAAGTGGGTCTGATCACAATGCTGCGTTTCGTTGATTAAGTTAACAGTCAACGGCGGACTTGCTCCACTTTGGTCACCATTTGCAAAGCTAATGAGTCAGTAACACAGCAGAGCAGGTTGCATGAACACACTGATGCTTCCTGATCATCTTTTATTATTATTTAAGAAAATAAGGAAAATTGAGTCAGTCTGAGCAGTAAAATGTATCATTGGACAATAAAAGAGGAAAAAAAATGCTTAAAATAATGCTCGCAACACATCAAGCTGCAGCTAGCACAGTGTTAGCGTCAATCTTCAGGAAACAGGAAGCACATTCATGCACATGGTGGTTGTTAAAACGAAACCTGAAAAAGCTGCCACTTCTGTTATGAACAGGCCACCTGCGGTGAATTCCAACACAACCATTTCTGAGATTTAAAAAAAAAAATGGTTTAGCAAAGTTGGTGCTTTTCCATTTTTTGCCGCCCTCCTTACCGCACCAGGACAGATGGTCCAAAAACTTGATCCCAAAATGTTTCCTCCACTGTCGTTTCTTATTAAAGATCGAAAGCAAAGATGGTTCCAGCTTTATTTGGATTCAGCAGTGATGAAATGACTGCATACAGTGTGCACGTTCCCCATTAGCCTGTGTGTTTGTTTACCTGCAGGAACTTTGCAAGAAAACCCGTCTAATTTGGAGCGCGATACAGCCGATCCGCAGCCCCATTCAGGCCATTAATTTGGACAGTATTCAGTCCTCTAGTTTACCTTGCGGAGCACTGACAACCTGACATAAACTTGTTTAGAGACCACCAGGCGAGGGCGACGAGCACCAGAACCGCGATTTTAAGGCAGAGCTTTATCCGAATCCTCCGTGGACCACCCCCGTTGATCCGCACTATTTATATCGCGCGGCTCCCGTGACGTAAGCACCCTCCGCCGTCGAGCCTCCAATGCTGATAAAACCACGTGGGTCTGTTTCGGCGAACAACAAACGACTAAATAAAGACTAGTCTCTCGTTTTTTTTAGATTGTCAGGTGAGACACTAACGTGGTTCTGATCACAATCCCGTGATCCGTTAGTCCAGTTTGCCCCTCAAAACACCGGCTGAGGACCTCTGACACAGATTTAGCTAGTGTTCGCTAAAGCTAAAACTCTGAATATGAACAGGAGCAAATGCAGCACACAGATGTTTCAAAGCTGATTTCACACATTTCAGAATTTTATTATTAAAAAAAAAAATGAAGGCAGGTAATGGTAGGACCGTAATCACCCTGACACAAACAGGTCAGATATCAGTCCTTTATTATTATGCACCCCTGCTGGTATCTGACCTGTTTGTGTCAGGGTGATTACGGTCCCAACAGTCTAAATTTATGAAACACATCACATTTACAACCCGGTAATGCAACCCTGAAAAAGTACTTTAGCTAGCTTCGGACACGTGCACCCCAATGGTGCAGCACGTCCAATATGGCTGTATTGGTGCTGGAGCAGGACTTCACCAGCAGTTCGTGCAGGAGATGTCGTTGGATCCACATTCATTAATGCGAGTTCTGCAGAGAGACACGAGACAGTCAGAACAGTGGGCTGGGGAACGGCTCCTCTGAAGCTGCCCGTATACTTACTCGCTCACTTCCTTGCATTCGTAGCCGATTTTACGATCCAGTTTCTGCCTTAATTCATTTAAAGACTCGTTTGAGCAGTTGGACCTGAGCAGACCCAGAGCAGAACTTCAGGTTCTGGACATTTACATGGCAACAACCTCAAACTGGTGACAGGAGAGAACCTAGAACCTTACACGGGTGTTGTCGCTGTGACAAGGACGACGGTCAACTTCTTGACCTTGGCGGAGTTCAACTTCAGAACCTCGACGCTCCCAAAAACACTGAAAACAACAGGACACATGTCAGAAAACACCATCTCCACCCATAAACTCGGAAGGTAGCGGAGGGACTGACCTCGATGTGTCAAAGGGGGTGGCGATGGATCCGTTCAGCATCACCGTGGCGTCACCACAGGCAGCCTCTGCAAACTGTACACAGATGAGGCCTTGAGAATTTTAGAGGAAACCATCCGTCTGCCTTCACCATGAGAAACATTTAAACAACCGAACGGCCCCATTTTGAGATGATCTTTTCACGCCTGGTTAGTTAATCATGCCTTTGCATCTCCATCTTTAGCAACAGATGTGAACAACTGTATTACTACCCACATGCAGGTGTTTATAAGCCTCACACGGTGTGTCGTACATGTTCTAGTACTTCCGCACCACACCAGAAGGGAGGGTCTAGATCAGGGGTGGGCAAACATTTTGATGCGTGGGCCACAATGGGTTCTAACATTTGACAAAGGGGCCGGACCAGGAGCAGATGGATGGATGGAGTGCTTTGGTAACCTCACCTCATTGGAGAAAAAATACACATCTTGGGATATGGAGAAAACATGTGCTTTAATTTCAAATGAAAATGAAGAGAAGCATTACAACAAAATATCTGACTTTGGAATGAGTCTTAAAACACTTAAAATCAAATGAATAAAATGTGCCTTTTAAAAAAAAATTAATAACCATTTCTATTTTAAAGCACTGAAAGTTCTGTTATCCTTCAGGATATCACCATCACTCTCCTCCTGACTGTCTTTTTTCTAGTGGGAAAACACCAGAATTGCAGTGAAAATTTAACATTAACAAGGTTTATTCATTTAATTTTTCAAGTTTGGCGGGCCGGATTAAAACGTTTAACGGGCCGGTGTGGCCCCCGGGCCTTAGTTTGCCCATGCCTGGTCTAGATAGCCCTGGGAGCATGAGCTAATTTCTGTTATATAGAATCATCCTCAAGTATTCCTTATTCACCCCCTCATTTGTTCAACTTTGTCCCTCCATCCGTGGGTTGCTGCAGCTCGCTCAGGAGAGCACCATGTGACTCCATGGCGACCGGCACAAAGCCTCATTGAGGACCCAGACCAAGAGACCATTTTAGCATTCAGCCAGGATTTGTTTTGACTCTCGAGCACTGGAAACATTGTCAAATTGTTTTTATAAAATCACCAATCCTTCACTTACTTTAGTTGATCCTTGAGTCCAGAAGGAGCGAACCGGGTTGTTTTTGCAGGCATTCCAGTCAGGGCAGCCGCTGGTGAACGTTTCTAGGTGACATCAGCAGATCAGCGTCACGTCAAAGGGATATAAATAAAATAAAACATTTCGAGTTGGGATAAAGCCTCAGCCTAATGTAATCACTCAGACTCTGCACTTGTCAAAAATTCCCTGATGCCAAATCAGTTAGTTAATATTAACAATTAAAGTCATATTCGTGCACAGCGCCAGCTCTCTACACAAACAGGCAGCCGGTTCAAAGGACTCAGGCTCTGATGTGCCGATAAATGAGTCAAGTTAGAACTCGTCCTGTAAGTGCACCACAGCATCCTTCTGCTGTGTTACACATGTTAATAGCAGCTGAGAAACCTTCTGGTTTGGCTAATAATGAAGTTCTTGGTCTTACCATTGCTGCCCTCTTTTCCACACCAGATTAGGTTGTCCAACACCGACCCCAGCAGGGTGTCCTCCATCGTAACAAAACACTTGGTGTTCTCATTGTAGGCATGGACCACATCCTTCGTTTTGCTCCAGAACATGGCCTAAACACCCCGTCAAAAAGAAAGGTTATATTTTGCCATGAGCGATCTGAGAGCTGCCACAGGTGGGTAACAGACAGGTGACGAATCGAGGTTACCTTGCCGCATGTCATTGTGATGGGGGCCACCTGAAACAGGGGATTGTAGGCATCTGTGGGAATTTTACAGGGGTCCCGCCCCACATACGCTTGCTCAAACGTGCTCCATATTGTTTCACAGTCGCTCCTGCAGGAATAAAAGATCTTCCTTATCTTTAAGACCCCGTTAACAGCTCCCACTGGAACTTCTTTCCATATTTTTAAGTTTGTCTACAGACTTATACTCAACACTCAATTGTGTAACTACTAAAACTGCTTGTTTGAGTATATTTAAACCATGCAGCGCTCACATTAAACAGTCCACCTGCAGAAAGCTCAGAATAAAAGGCCTCTTGTGTGATTTTCTGCAGGTCTGCGGTGCATTCTGTGATCCCAGTCTTGACTTACCCTTTGTACTGGTGACACCTGGCGATAAAAGTCTCTTTAAACGTCTGTTGGGGTGGTTTCCGACTGAGTGTCACTCCCAACGTGATCGCGACCACCAGCACCAGCAGCAGCACCACAGCCGCGATGCAGACCCCTCGCTTCATCCCTCTCTTCTGCCGACTCACTCCGGAAGTCCGCCTCGGCTGCTGCTAAGACGCAGTCCGCCTTCTGTCACCCGAGCGCTCGCGCACGCTGTCTTATATGCGGCACCCCCCGCCGTGACGTCACTGCCCCAACGCTCCCGCCGCTCGCGCTGCGCTCCTCGGGCGTTACGTTAGACGGGACAGTCGGACCATTAACCGTGTGACATTTAAGTGAAACTAAAGTTAATAAGATTACTGGAATCACGCTGCACTCTTGGTTGCAACAGAGTGGCGAGAACCTTTCGGGCTCTTTAGTTACTTATGCAAAAAATAAATAAAAGGTTGAGACCTTTATCTAAACTGCTGCTGTTGAACACACCCTTACTGACGTTTCCTTTTAATCCTTTTTAAGAATTAAGGCTATCGATGGAAAAAAGAAAGTGAATTGCGTGCATGAGTTTATCATTAACAGGTTAAAAGTGAAGGAAACGGAAGTCTAGCAGGTTTTAGCTCGTGTCTTTTTTGTATTAAATGCATCGTGTATAATAACTTAATAATTGAACATGTTGAATACACATCAGCCCTGAAAGTGAGAGTGACCCACAGCCAAAACCTCAGTCCTGACACCTCGGGGGTCTTTTTTTTTTTGTTTGATGCATGACTGAACTGCACAGTATAAAAGACTTTTGGGGCTTCCTGTTGAATTTTGGTCTCATAAACCTTGAACCCTGTGAGATAACAACAAAGTTGAACACACTGATTGTGATATCGCATCAGTCACTCATGTTCTCACTCATATGTTACAGAAACACCACGGTTGGATCAACACAAGTGAGAAACGTGACCTTTGAGTCTATTATCAAGGAGCATATTTACTTTGAAAGTTCTGCCGTAGGTGGGATCTGTAAAGGTCAGAGACTCCTGTTCCGACATGCTCAGGATTTTCAAGTTAGCATGAGGATCCTTCCAGCCTTTCCCAGGCTGTGTGCATCTGTTTGGCAGGACGATTGTTCGGAGTTCCAGATCCACTGTAGGATCATCTGTGTCCTGTAGACAGATATGATATCCTTTACCCAAGGGTCCCTTCACTGGAAAATCCCACAAACAACATTGGTGTGGAGCTCCTGTTTCTACCAAGTCCTTCCATCTACTTTACTTCTTTACAAATGTTTGAATTTTAGGCGTTAAAAGTTTAGAACTGCATCAAAAAAACAGACAGCCTTTTTTCGCAATATACATAACGTATTGTCACGACCATAAGGCGCACTGTAATAAAAGGTGCAGTCTCAGTTATGGGTGCTATTTCTGTATTTACAACATACATAAGGCGCACTGTAATAAAAGGCGCAGTCTCAGTTATGGGTGCTATTTCTGTATTTAAAACATACATAAGGCGCACCGTATTATTAGGCGCATGCTGAAACATACAGTAAAAAATGACAAGTAAGACAGTGAGTTTCGACACATTTATTGAACAAAATATTCATTCTTCCACCACAAAACCATCAAAGTCTTCTGTATCTGAAATAAACAGCTGCGCTATTTCAATGTCAAAGATCCCGAATTCCTCTTCTTCATCACCTGAATCGGACTCACCGACCGGTTCTGCTTCAGCGTTGATGCCGGCTTTTGTAAAAGCTCTTCCAATACATGAAGACGGTATCATAGCCCATGCGTCTACAATCTACCCACATATGGTGGCATAACTTGCCCGCCGCTGCCTCATAGATGTGGCTGGGCGCGGTTATCTTGTCGCGGCAGTAGGTGCGGAAGATGGCCGCCCTCTCCTGGTAATCCGCGGGCAGCCGCTGCGCAACAGCTGTCCTTGTGCGTATGGAGAGATGCTGCCTCCTCATAAAGCAAAAACAGCACGACGGACCTCCTTGGAAGTGCTCAATGTCCATTTCTTCAGCAGTCGCTTTGGCCTTTGGTGACAGTAGAGACGCCCCTTCCGGTTGTTCGCTGTTCCACAACCAACTGTTCCACTCGGTCTTCCAGCTCAGGCCACCTTGCTTTGTTCACGCGGAAACTCAGCTTCGTCTTCCTCACTTTCGTTCACTTTCTTGTTTTCTCCACTTTCTGACCATGGACTCATTTACATTAAAATGTCTCGCAGCTGCTCGATTGCCATTTTCAGCCGCATATTCGATGGCCTGCAGTTTAAAGTAAGCCTCATATTCTCTCTTGACCGGCGCCATTTTAGGGGGTCCTTACGCGGAGGTGTGCCGCTAATCGATTGGCGGAGCCTTTACCGTAGTGCACCTACCAAAGGCACACAGCAGATTTTGGAACTCAGTCCACACACAAGGCGCAACATATTATAAGGCGCACTGTCGATTTTTGAGAAAATCTCAGTGTTTTAGGTGCGCCTTATAGTCGTGAAAATACGGTACAAGAAACCAAAAGAACTCTTGAGTGTCTCTGTTTCCAATGTTGCCATTGCTGTGGTTCAGGGCCACCATCAGTTTAACACTATCTTATGCAAAGCATTATGGGATACATGGAGTGCTCCGAATAGGGTACAGCACTGACACTGATTTTGGCTCACCGGTCGTTGTCTGCGCACGTCCAGCGGAAACCTCGAGACCGAAGGATTTCGATCAGGTCTAAGACGGATCCTCAACTACAGGATTCCCTGAGATGGAAAAACAACTCCTCACTCCTCTTTAGCTCCAGCAAATGTATTCAGAATCAGCCTCTTGGCATCCCAAAGTTTGGTGTTTTAGTCCTCAGGGGATGAGTAACCTGATGAGTTTCATTTATGACTGTTTCCTTACATGAAGGGTCCCTCCCGATCGGTCACCACCTTTATGTTGACATGATCCACCCTGCAGGGGTCCAGACTGTCCAGCTCAACACTTCCAAACATGCTGCGAGAACAAAACACAATCATTTCTGATCAAACACATTCGCCACAGATGTGCTTCGGTACCTTTCCCTATTGAAGGCGTCGAAGACAGAGCCGTTGAGCAGCACGGTGACGTTCCCACAGGCCATTTCTGCAAACTGAGACATGAGGGACATCATGTGAGGCCAACGTTTCACTCTGGCGTGCGTGAATAACGGCCGGACGCTCACGTTTTGGGAAGCTCGGCGCCACAGAGAGTACACTGGATGGCGTTCACAGGCTGACCAGCCGGGACAGGAACCAAAGTCAAAGCCTGTGAGAAGCATCGACATTAGTAACGATGTCGTTCTTTTTGTAAATCAGGCATCATTGAAGACGTGGCAGTGGGTGGTGCGTTGACGTGTTGGAAAGTTATTCAAAACTACATTCACAGTAAATCCTTGAGGAGCACAGCTGCAGCTTCCTGAGCGATGGTTGAATTGGGCGTACACGTAAAAAACAAATCCCTTGTGGCGTGTCTGTGTGCTAGTTTGTTAGCCAGCAAAGATTTTTTAGCGTTTGAGGTTGCATCTCTGCAGCAGGCCATCAGATTCTGGTTAATTTGAACATCAGCAGCATCCCAGATGTGCTATAATGTGTTTTTCTACCGTCGTTGTCTTCTTGTCCACACCACAGGAGGTCATTGAACATGTAGCCGGCTAGCGTGTCCTCTAGCGTCCAGAAGTACCGTAAAGCTGCTACAAAGGTCTGCACGAAGGTCTTGGTCTTACTCCAGAAGAGGAACTAAACAACAGAACAGAAGAAAAGCCCTCATTTACAGATAGTTAGCCTGATGGTGTGTCAGTAATTCAGACCTTAAGCAGAACTCTTGCTTACCCGACCACAGGGGGGAGCCCAGGCTTGTGCCATAGCGTAAAACATGTGTCGATAATCCTCCACCGTTGTGTTACAAGGAGTCTGACGGCAGACGGCCTCCTCAAAGTGTCTCCAGATGCTCTCGCAGTCATATCTGTGTGTAAAGTTAAGTTATATTCCTCATCACAGCTGTTTTAATACCTCACAATGTGGGTAAAATGTGGCTATTTGCTTTGGTTTCTTTGATGGCACGTAGACTCTAGTTTAGTCGTTGTTAGGGTTCAGACTCTTTAAAGTTTCCTTCTGGAAAGAACCAGATTTGATGACTATGCTGTGCATTTAAGTGTGTTTTGTCTGAAAAATCTCTGTATATGTGGCATCTACAGCAGGTCTGTCCATCCCAGGGAGAGGAGCCCTCATCTGTGGCTCTCCTGGTTTCTTCTTTCTCCCTAAATGGGGATTATTTAAGTGTTTCTGAGCCATTTCAAGGGTCTAAGGACAGAGGGTGTCACAACTGTCGAGCCCTCCGAGGCAGCAAAGATGGTGATTTGGGGCTCTAAATAAACTTGACTTGAAGGAGATGTGTTGCAGTGGTTTAGGTAAATGGTCCCCCCTCCCTTCTATAATAATAATCATGCTGTCTGATCAGCCACACCTGTGGGCTGGATGGATGAACAAAGGAGAAGGTCTCACGAACACACACTTGGCCAGATTAGGGAGCAACATTCATTCGAGTGAAACACGCCTTTTGTGAATTTAAAAGAAGCCCTCAGATCTTTGGGTTCGGCTCATGGAAATGGGAGAGAAAAAAACAAAAGCCCGGCTCGTTCACACGGGGAAGCTTCCTCTTGAGCAGGTGCTTGTGGGAACTACAGCTGCACAGCGGGGAGTCAATCATTACGAAAGTCAATCATTTGAACCGTTCCTCTATCTGCTGCCCTGTAAGCGCATTAACTCCTCGACTTCTGCTCAAAACCAACACTTCCTGTTTCAACTGCTGCTGTTTAAGCCCCGGTAATACCTCGTTACCTCACACCGGGGTTCACCAGGGTGCTGTACTCGTAGCACCTTCCCATCACGATGTGCTTAATGTTGGGAGTGGTGCCGAGCTCGGCCCCGGGACGGCCAGCGCAGAGCAAGAGCACGGCGAGCCCTTTGAGAGTGGACACAATGATGGAAGAAAGAGTGATAATACGATATTAGGGAGCAGCACAGCAAATAAAAGAGCGGAAGGGAAGGGAAACTTACAGACAACAGAGATCATCACAAAGGCCTCAACTGAAAGCAAAAGCAACTCACATCAGTTCGGCGGCTTCAGATGATTATCTCAAGAACTTTTCCTCTAAGTTAAGGACGGAGTCGTGTAAAATACTCACCCCAGCCGCGACGCCAAAAGCCCCTCCACTCTAGCACAGCTTCGTCCTGAACCGAAGCTTAAAGGACAGAGGAAAGTTTTCCAAGCGGCCCTCCTCCCATCCAGACCCCATGAGTCCCATTAGGTGGTGAGACGTTGCTGTTGTCAGCTGCCACGATGGCCTGAGGGGCACCGCGTTGCCTTTGATGGACACGTAAGTGTTTATGAAATGTAAAGGAAGGGGACAGTTTGCACAGAGATGTACTCGCAGAATGTGGAAGAACCATCAGAAAACTGGTGGAAACTTCACACACACTCAAGTGCTCCCTTTGACAGGTCAAACAAAGACCAGTGGGCTAATTTGGAGCATCACCCTCTTTATATCCTTAAATTTCTTAGCTTGTTATGCTGTCCACAAATGTCAGACGGGGCTATGACCCCCGCGACCCCGTTAAGGGAAGAGCAGAAGCGGTTTGTGATCAGTTTAATCGACCCTCATCTCTGATCAGAAGCGCCTGGGCGATGCTCCCATCTTCCGGCAGGAGGGGGTATTACGCGTGTTTACGTCTAGATTATTAAAATTCAGGGTGACGATACAAATTTAACAATATCTCTTACAATTTTAATAGCTAACTCACTAAAGTTGTTACATTGCTAATACAGTGGTTATAGTATAAAATCATGCTGTGTAAATAGACGATTTGTGTTTACCGGTCGATCTACGTCCCAGTCCTCACCTATGGCCATCAACGCTGGGTGATGACCGAAAGAACGAGATCGCGGATACAAGCGGCTGAAATGAGTCTCCTCCGCAGGGTGGCCGGGCTCAGCCTTAGAGGTAGGGTGAGAAGCTCGGACATCCGGGAGGGGCTCGGAGTAGAACCGCTGCTCCTCCACATCGAGAGGAGTCAGTTGGGGTGGCTCGGGCATCTGGCTAGGATGCCTTCCGGACGCCTCCCTTTAGGGGTGTTCCGGACATGTCCCACCAGGAGGCGGCCCCGTGGCCGGCCCAGGACGAGGGGGAGAGATTACATCTCTCGCCTGGCTTGGGAGCGGCTGGGGGTCCCCCCGGAGGAGCTGATGGAAGTGGCCGGGGAGAGGGCTGTCTGGGCATCCCTCCTGAAGCTGCTGCCCCCGCGACCCGGATCCGGATAAGCGGCAGAAAACGAATAACAGCAATTAGGCCAACTATACCTGTTCAACTGTTACCCCAGAGAGGTAAGAGCGTTGAGTGTCTTTTGGAAGAGATTATTTTAAAGATGTTTTTAAGGCAGCCTTTAAAAAGGCATATAGTTTATGTTGCCCCTGAAAATGTTGTTTTCAACTGTCAGCAACACCTGAGTTATCATTGTGTTATAGGCCTATGTTAAATAAATCTGTAACAAACTAGACAATTAAAATGAATTAAATTAATTCCTATAAAACTTAGGAAATACAAGCCTATAGAATCTTTGCAGTTGTGCATTTTGAAATGCTGTTTTTTTTTGTTGTTTTCCCCCAAACTTCAACATGTGTTGTGATCCAGGATTCCCAGTTGTGTTTGTCCTGCAGGGGGCGTGGTGGAGCCATGCTCCGGCCACCTGTTGGCGCACCTGCAGGACATCAGTGATAGCTGCCTATTTAAGGTCTAAGACTCCGGCCTACCAGTGTCGGAGGATTTCATGTGATAAGGTGTCTCTGGTAACTTTGTTGGTTTTTGAGATTTTTGTGGCTCCATGCTGGAGCTCGTTGTGTGCATCCGGGGAAAGAACTGTCCAGGAGGACTGCCCTTTTGTGTTTGTTTAATAAAACCAACTTTCATCACTGCGTCTTGCCTGCGTTCGGGTCCTAAACAACCACGAACCGTAACAACATGTTTTAGATGTTTTTGGAGAAAATGTGTATGATGTTTTCTTTTACTGGAAGTGTAAGTGTTTGCTGATACTAGTAGAATGTGTGTGTGTGTGTGTGTGTGAGAGAGAGAGTGTGATTCTAAGTGCGTCCACACCAGCCAGCTACACGCTGAAACCCAGGAAGGAAATACTGTTGAATTTGTTAAACCAACTGGCATCTGCAGTGACGTGCATCCAATAAATTTTATATTTCCCCCTTGTGAATTGGAACTTCAGCAAAACTTTTGCAGCATCTTAGGGCGGCTATTTTGGATTTAAAACGGGTGTAACTTGTTTTTTATCTCCCCGTCAGATGGAGGAGTTTGTCAGGCGAAGGGGGTCTGATCACAATGCTGCGTTTCATTGATTAAGTTAACAGTCAACGGCGGACTTGCTCCACTTTAGTCACCATTTGCAAAGCTAATGAGTCAATAACACAGCAGAGCAGGTTGCATGAACACACTGATGCTTCCTGATCATCTTTTATTATTATTATTTAAGAAAATAAGGAAAATTGAGTCAGTCTGAGCAGTAAAATGTATCATTGGACAATAAGAGAAAAAAAATGCTTAAAATAATGCTCGCAACACATCAAGCTGCAGCTAGCACAGTGTTAGCGTCAATCTTCAGGAAACAGGAAGTGCATTCATGCACATGGTGGTTGTTAAAACGAAACCTGAAAAAGCTGCCACTTCTGTTATGAACAGGCCACCTGCGGTGAATTCCAACAGAACCATTTCTGAGATTTAAAAAAAAAATGGTTTAGCAAAGTTGGTGCTTTTCCATTTTTTGCCGCCCTCCTTTCCGCACCAGGACAGATGGTCCAAAAACCTGACCCCAACATGTTTCCTCCACTGTCGTTTCTTATTAAAGATCGAAAGCAAAGATGGTTCCGGCTTTATTTGGATTCAGCAGTGATGAAATGACTGCATAAAGTGTGCACGTTCCCCATTAGCCTGTGTGTTTGTTTACCTGCAGGAACTTTGCAAGAAAACCCGTCTAATTTGGAGCGCGATACAGCCGATCTGCAGCCCCATTCAGGCCATTAATTTGGACAGTATTCAGTCCTCTAGTTTACCTTGCGGAGCACTGACAACCTGACATAAACTTGTTTAGAGACCACCAGGCGAGGGCGACGAGCACCAGAACCGCGATTTTAAGGCAGAGCTTTATCCGAATCCTCCGTGGACCCCCCCCGTTGATCCGCTCTATTTATATCGCGCGGCTCCCCGTGACGTAAGCACCCTCCGCCGTCGAGCCTCCAATGCTGATAAAACCACGTGGGTCTGTTTCGGCGAACAACAAACGACTAAATAAAGACTAGTCTCTCGTTTTTTTTAGATTGTCAGGTGAGACACTAACGTGGTTCTGATCACAATCCCGTGATCCGTCAGTTTACACCCCCCAAAACACCGGCTGCGGACCTCTGACACAGATTTAGCTAGTGTTCGCGAAAGCTAAAACTCTGAATATGAACAGGAGCAAATGCAGCACACAGATGTTTCAAAGCTGATTTCACACATTTCAGAATTTTATTGTAAAAAAAAATAAAAGAAGGCAGGTAATGTTAGCAGGGGTGCATAATAATAAAGGACTGATATCTGACCTGTTTGTGTCAGGGTGATTACGGTTCTAACAGTCTAAATTTATGAAACACATCACATTTACAACCCGGTAATACAACCCTGAAAAAGTACTTTAGCTAGCTTCGGACACGTGCACCACAATGGTGCAGCACGTCCAATATGGCTGTAGTGGTGCTGGAGCAGGACTTCACCAGCAGTTCGTGCAGGAGATGTCGTTGGAGGCACATTCACTAATGCGAGTTCTGCAGAGAGACACGAGACAGTCAGAACAGTGGGCTGGGGAACGCCTCCTCTGAAGCTGCCCGTATACTTACTTGCTCACTTCCTTGCATTCGTAGCCGATTTTACGATCCAGTTTCTGCCTTAATTCATTTAAAGACTCGTTTGAGCAGTCGGACCTGAGCAGACCCAGAGCAGAACTTCAGGTTCTGGACATTTACATGGCAACAACCTCAAACTGGTGACAGGAGAGAACCTAGAACCTTACACGGGTGTTGTCGCTGTGACAAGGACGACGGTCAACTTCCTGACCTTGGGGTACTTCAACTTCTTAACCTCGGTCTTCCCAAAAACACTGAAAACAACAGGACACATGTCAGAAAACACCATCTCCACCCATAAACTCGCAAGGTAGCGGAGGGACTGACCTCGATGTGTCAAAGGGGGTGGCGATGGATCCGTCCAGCATCACCGTGGCGTCACCACAGGCAGCCTCTGCAAACTGTACACAGATGAGGCCTTGAGAATTTTAGAGGAAACCATCCGTCTGCCTTCACCATGAGAAACATTTAAACAACCGAACGGCCCCATTTTGAGATGATCTTTTCACGCCTGGTTAGTTAATCATGCCTTTGCATCTCCATCTTTAGCAACAGATGTGAACGACTGTATTACTACCCACATGCAGGTGTTTATAAGCCTCACACGGTGTGTCGTACATGTTCTAGTACTTCCTCACAGCCTCAGCCGGCCTCAGAGCGAGAGTTAGGACAAAAATAGGTGGACCTGTCTGTACTTGCATGATCACACACTTGGGAAACATACTTACTTCCCGGATACTGTTCCTATTCTATGCATTACTCCTGCCAGCTATGCTCCAAGTTTCCCAGGAGTGTTGTTGCTCTTCCCATTGGATTAAGTATGCATCAGATGTCCCCTGTCTGCTGGCGGGACACTTGGGTATCCCACAAAGAATTTCACCCCTGTCAGCAGCACCACTGGCAGAAAGTATGTGCTTTAAAGTACGAACTAAGTACTAAGTATAGATTCAGGAACTTGACCACTCGCACCACACCAGAAGGGAGGGTCTAGATAGCCCTGGGAGCATGAGCTAATTTCTGTTATATAGAATCGTCCTCAAGTATTCCTTATTCACCCCCTCATTTGTTCAACTTTGTCCCTCCATCCGTGGGTTGCTGCAGCTCGCTCAGGAGAGCACCATGTGACTCCATGGCGACCGGCACAAAGCCTCATTGAGGACCCAGACCAAGAGACCATTTTAGCATTCAGCCAGGATTTGTTTTGACTCTCGAGCACTGGAAACATTGTCAAATTGTTTTTATAAAATCACCAATCCTTCACTTACTTTAGTTGATCCTTGAGTCCAGAAGGAGCGAACCGGGTTGTCTTTGCAGGCATCCCATTTAGGGCAGCCGCTGGTGAACGTTTCTAGGTGACATCAGCAGATCAGCGTCACGTCAAAGGGATATAAATAAAATAAAACATTTCGAGTTGGGATAAAGCCTCAGCCTAATGTAATCACTCAGACTCTGCACTTGTCAAAAATTCCCTGATGCCAAATCAGTTAGTTAATATAACAATTAAAGTCATATTCGTGCACAGCGCCAGCTCTCTACACAAACAGGCAGCCGGTTCAAAGGACTCAGGCTCTGATGTGCCGATAAATGAGTCAAGTTAGAACTCGTCCTGTAAGTGCACCACAGCATCCTTCTGCTGTGTTACACATGTTAATAGCAGCTGAGAAACCTTCTGGTTTGGCTAATAATGAAGTTCTTGGTGTTACCATTGCTGCCCTCTTTTCCACACCAGCTTAGGTTGTCCAACACCGACCCCAGCAGGGTGTCCTCCATCGTAACAAAACACTTTGTCTTATCATTGTAGGCATGGACCACATCCTTCGTTTTGCTCCAGAACATGGTCTAAACACCCCGTCAAAATGAAAGGTTGTATTTTGCCATGAGCGATCTGAGAGCTGCCACAGGTGGTTAACAGACAGGTGACAAATCGAGGTTACCTTGCCGCATGTCATCGTGATGGGGGCCACCTGAAACAGGGGATTGTAGGCATCTGTGGGAATTTTACAGGGGTCCTGCCCCACATACGCTTGCTCAAACGTGCTCCATATTGTTTCACAGTCTCTCCTGCAGGGAATAAAAGATCTTCCTTATCTTTAAGACCCCGTTAACAGCTCCCACTGGAACTTCTTTCCATATTTTTAAGTTTGTCTACAGACTTATACTCAACACTCAATTGTGTAACTACTAAAACTGCTCGTGTGAGTATTTAAACCATGCAGCGCTCACATTAAACAGTCCACCTGCAGAAAGCTCAGAATAAAAGGCCTCTTGTGTGATTTTCTGCAGGTCTGCGGTGTATTCTGTGATCCCAGTCTTGACTTACCCTTTGTACTGGTGACACCTGGCGATAAAAGTCTCTTTAAACGTCTGTTGGGGTGGTTTCCGCCTGAGTGTCACTCCCAACGTGATCGCGACCACCAGCACCACCAGCAGCACCACAGCCGCGATGCAGACCCCTCGCTTCATCCCTCTCTTCTGCCGACTCACTCCGGAAGTCGCCTCGGCTGCTGCTAAGACGCAGTCCGCCTTCTGTCACCCGAGCGCTCGCGCACGCTGTCTTATATGCGGCACCCCCCGCCGTGACGTCACTGCCCCAACGCTCCCGCCGCTCGCGCTGCGCTCCTCGGGCGTTACGTTTGACGGGAAAGTCGGACCATTAACCGTGTGACATTAAAGTGAAACCAAAGTTAATAAGATTACTGGAACCACGCTGCACTCTTGGTTGCAACAGAGTGGCGAGAACCTTTCGGGCTCTTTAGTTACTTATGCAAAAAATAAATAAAAGGTTGAGACCTTTATCTAAACTGCTGCTGTTGAACACACCCTTGCTGACGTTTCCTTTTAATCCTTTTTAAGAATTAAGACTATCGATGGAAAAAAAGAAAGTGAATTGCGTGCATGAGTTTATCATTAACAGGTTAAAAGTGAAGGAAACGGAAGTTTAGCAGGTTTTAGCTCGTGTCTTTTTTGTATTAAATGCATCGTGTATAATAACTTAATAATTGAACATGTTGAATACACATCTGCCCTGAAAGTGAGAGTGACCCACAGCCAAAACCTCAGTCCTGACACCTCGGGGGTCTTTTTTTTGTTTGTTTGATGCAC
The DNA here is from genome assembly GCF_003711565.1 of Takifugu flavidus. Classification (NCBI taxonomy): domain Eukaryota; kingdom Metazoa; phylum Chordata; class Actinopteri; order Tetraodontiformes; family Tetraodontidae; genus Takifugu; species Takifugu flavidus. The sequence goes on from NC_079536.1 coordinate 3,232,715, forward strand.
GACTGAACTGCACAGTATAAAAGACTTTTGGGGCTTCCTGTTGAATTTTGGTCTCATAAACCTTGAAACCTGTGAGATAACAACAAAGTTGAACACACTGATTGTGATATCGCATCAGTCACTCATGTTCTCACTCATATGTTACAGAAACACCACGGTTGGATCAACACAAGTGAGAAACATGACCTTTGAGTCTATTATCAAGGAGCATATTTACTTTGAAAGTTCTGCCGTAGGTGGGATCTGTAAAGGTCAGAGACTCCTGTTCCGACATGCTCAGGATTTTCAAGTTAGCATGAGGATCCTTCCAGCCTTTCCAAGGCTGTGTGCATCTGTTTGGCAGGACGATTGTTCGGAGTTCCAGATCCACTGTAGGATCATCTGTGTCCTGTAGACAGATATGATATCCTTTACCCAAGGGTCCCTTCACTGGAAAATCCCACAAACAACATCGGTGTGGAGCTCCTGTTTCTACCAAGTCCTTCCATCTACTTTACTTCTTTACAAATGTTTGAATTTTAGGCGTTAAAAGTTTAGAACTGCATCAAAAAAACAGACAGCCTTTTTTCGCAATATACATAACGTATTTTCACGACCATAAGGCGCACTGTAATAAAAGGCGCAGTCTCAGTTATGGGTGCTATTTCTGTATTTAAAACATACATAAGGCGCACCGTATTATTAGGCGCATGCTGAAACATACAGTAAAAAATGACAAGTAAGACAGTGAGTTTCGACACATTTATTGAACAAAATATTCATTCTTCCACCACAAAACCATCAAAGTTTTCATCTTCTGTATCTGAAATAACAGCTGCGCTATTTCAATGTCAAAGATCCCGAATTCCTCTTCTTCATCACCTGAATCGGACTCACCGACCGGTTCTGCTTCAGCGTTGATGCCGGCTTTTGTAAAAGCTCTTCCAATACATGAAGACGGTATCATAGCCCATGCGTCTACAATCTACCCACATATGGTGGCATAACTTGCCCGCCGCTGCCTCATAGATGTGGCTGGGCGCGGTTATCTTGTCGCGGCAGTAGGTGCGGAAGATGGCCGCCCTCTCCTGGTAATCCGCGGGCAGCCGCTGCGCAACAGCTGTCCTTGTGCGTATGGAGAGATGCTGCCTCCTCATAAAGCAAAAACAGCACGACGGACCTCCTTGGAAGTGTTCAATGTCCATTTCTTCAGCAGTCGCTTTGGCCTTTGGTGACAGTAGAGACGCCCCTTCCGGTTGTTCGCTGTTCCACAACCAACTGTTCCACTCGGTCTTCCAGCTCGGGCCACCTTGCTTTGTTCACGCGGAAACTCAGCTTCGTCTTCCTCACTTTCGTTCACTTTCTTGTTTTCTCCACTTTCTGACCATGGACTCATTTACATTAAAATGTCTCGCAGCTGCTCGATTGCCATTTTCAGCCGCATATTCGATGGCCTGCAGTTTAAAGTAAGCCTCATATTCTCTCTTGACCGGCGCCATTTTAGGGGATCCTTACGCGGAGGTGTGCCGCTAATCGATTGGCAGAGCCTTTACCGTAGTGCACCTACCAAAGGCACACAGCAGATTTTGGAACTCAGTCCACACACAAGGCGCACCATATTATAAGGCGCACTGTCGATTTTTGAGAAAATCTCAATGTTTTAGGTGCGCCTTATAGTCGGGAAAATACGGTACAAGAAACCAAAAGAACTCTTGAGTGTCTCTGTTTCCAATGTTGCCATTGCTGTGGTTCAGGGCCACCATCAGTTTAACACTATCTTATGCAAAGCATTATGGGATACATGGAGTGCTCCGAATAGGGTACAGCACTGACACTGATTTTTGCTCACCGGTCATTGTCTGCGCACGTCCAGCGGAAACCTCGAGACCGGAGGATTTCGATCAGGTCTAAGACGGATCCTCGACTACAGGATTCCCTGAGATGGAAAAACAACTCCTCACTCCTCTTTAGCTCCAGCAAATGTATTCAGAATCAGCCTCTTGGCATCCCAAAGTTTGGTGTTTTAGTCCTCAGGGGATGAGTAACCTGATGAGTTTCATTTATGACTGTTTCCTTACATGAAGGGTCCCTCCCGATCGGTCACCACCTTTATGTTGACATGATCCACCCTGCAGGGGTCCAGACTGTCCAGCTCAACACTTCCAAACATGCTGCGAGAACAAAACACAATCATTTCTGATCAAACACATTCGCCACAGATGTGCTTCGGTACCTTTCCCTATTGAAGGCGTCGAAGACAGAGCCGTTGAGCAGCACGGTGACGTTCCCACAGGCCATTTCTGCAAACTGAGACATGAGGGACATCATGTGAGGCCAACGTTTCACTCTGGCGTGCGTGAATAACGGCCGGACGCTCACGTTTTGGGAAGCTCGGCGCCACAGAGAGTACACTGGATGGCGTTCACAGGCTGACCAGCCGGGACAGGAACCAAAGTCAAAGCCTGTGAGAAGCATCGACATTAGTAACGATGTCGTTCTTTTTGTAAATCAGGCATCATTGAAGACGTGGCAGTGGTGCGTTGACGTGTTGGAAAGTTATTCAAAACTACATTCACAGTAAATCCTTGAGGAGCACAGCTGCAGCTTCCTGAGCGATGGTTGAATTGGGCGTACACGTAAAAAACAAATCCCTTGTGGCGTGTCTGTGTGCTAGTTTGTTAGACAGCAAAGATTTTTTAGCGTTTGAGGTTGCATCTCTGCAGCAGGCCATCAGATTCTGGTTAATTTGAACATCAGCAGCATCCCAGATGTGCTATAATGTGTTTTTCTCTACCGTCGTTGTCTTCTTGTCCACACCACAGGAGGTCATTGAACATGTAGCCGGCTAGCGTGTCCTCTAGCGTCCAGAAGTACCGTAAAGCTGCTACAAAGGTCTGCACGAAGGTCTTGGTCTTACTCCAGAAGAGGAACTAAACAGAACAGAAGAAAAGCCCTCATTTACAGATAGTTAGCCTGATGGTGTGTCAGTAATTCAGACCTTAAGCAGAACTCTTGCTTACCCGACCACAGGGGGGAGCCCAGGCTTGTGCCATAGCGTAAAACATGTGTCGATAATCCTCCACCGTTGTGTTACAAGGAGTCTGACAGCAGACGGCCTCCTCAAAGTGTCTCCAGATGCTCTCGCAGTCATATCTGCGTGTAAAGTTAAGTTATATTCCTCATCACAGCTGTTTTAATACCTCACAATGTGGGTAAAATGTGGCTATTTGCTTTGGTTTCTTTGATGGCACGTAGACTCTAGTTTAGTCGTTGTTAGGGTTCAGACTCTTTAAAGTTTCCTTCTGGAAAGAACCAGATTTGATGACTATGCTGTGCATTTAAGTGTGTTTTGTCTGAAAAATCTCTGTATATGTGGCATCTACAGCAGGTCTGTCCATCCCAGGGAGAGGAGCCCTCATCTGTGGCTCTCCTGGTTTCTTCTTTCTCTCCTAAATGGGGATTATTTAAGTGTTTCTGAGCCATTTCAAGGGTCTAAGGACAGAGGGTGTCACAACTGTAGAGCCCTCCGAGGCAGCAAAGATGGTGATTTGGGGCTCTAAATAAACTTGACTTGAAGGAGATGTGTTGCAGTGGTTTAGGTAAATGGTCCCCCCTCCCTTCTATAATAATAATCGTGCTGTCTGATCAGCCACACCTGTGGGCTGCATGGATGAACAAAGGAGAAGGTCTCGCGAACACACACTTGGCCAGATTAGGGAGCAACATTCGAGTGAAACACGCCTTTTGTGAATTTAAAAGAAGCCCTCAGATCTTTGGGTTCGGCTCATGGAAATGGGAGAAAAAACAAAAGCCCTGGCTCGTTCGCACGACTCGTTCACACGGGGAAGCAGGTTGAGCAGGTCCTTGTGGGAACTACAGTTGCACAACGGGAAGTCAATCATTACGAAAGTCAATCATTTGAACCGTTCCTCTATCTGCTGCCCTGTAAGCGCATTAACTCCTCGACTTCTGCTCTCAAAACCAACACTTCCTGTTTCAACTGCTGCTATTTAAGCCCCGGTAATCCCTCGTTACCTCACACCGGGGTTCACCAGGGTGCTGTACTCGTAGCACCTTCCCATCACGATGTGCTTAATGTTGGGAGTGGTGCCGAGCTCGGCCCCGGGGCGGCCAGCACAGAGCAAGAGCACGGCGAGCCCTTTGAGAGTGGACACAATGATGGAAGAAAGAGTGATAATACGATATTAGGGAGCAGCACAGCAAATAAAAGAGCAGAAGGGAAGGGAAACTTACAGACAACAGAGATCATCACAAAGGCCTCAACTGAAAGCAAAAGCAACTCACATCAGTTCGGCGGCTTCAGATGATTATCTCAAGAACTTTTCCTCTAAGTTAAGGACGGAGGCGTGTAAAATACTCACCCCAGCCACGACGCCAAAAGCCCCTCCGCTCTAGCACAGCTTCGTCCTGAACTGAAGCTTAAAGGACAGAGGAAGGTTTTCCAAGCGGCCCTCCTCCCATCCAGACCCCATGACTCCCATTAGGTGGTGAGACGTTGCTGTTGTCAGCTGCCACGATGGCCTGAGGGGCACCGCGTTGCCTTTGATGGACACGTAAGTGTTTATGAAATGTAAAGGAAGGGGACAGTTTGCACAGAGATGTACTCGCAGAATGTGGAAGAAGCATCAGAAAACTGGTGGAAACTTCACACACACTCAAGTACTCCCTTTGACAGGTCAAACAAAGACCAGTGGGCTAATTTGGAGCATCACCCTCTTTATATCCTTAAATTTCTTAGCTTGTTATGCTGTCCACAAATGTCAGACGGGGCTATGACCCCCGCGACCCCGTTAAGGGAAGAGCAGAAGCGGTTTGTGATCAGTTTAATCGACCCTCATCTCTGATCAGAAGCGCCTGGGCTATGCTCCCATCTTCCGGCAGGAGGGGGTATTACGCGTGTTTACGTCTAGATTATTAAAATTCAGGGTGACGATACAAATTTAACAATATCTCTTACAATTTTAATAGCTAACTCACTAAAGTTGTTACATTGCTAATACAGTGGTTATAGTATAAAATCATGCTGTGTAAATAGACGATTTGAGTTTACCGGTCGATCTACGTCCCAGTCCTCACCTATGGCCATCAACGCTGGGTGATGACCGAAAGAACGAGATCGCGGATACAAGCGGCTGAAATGAGTTTCCTCCGCAGGGTGGCCGGGCTCAGCCTTAGAGGTAGGGTGAGAAGATCGGACATCCGGGAGGGGCTCGGAGTAGAACCGCTGCTCCTCCACATCGAGAGGAGTCAGTTGGGGAGGCTCGGGCATCTGGCTAGGATGCCTTCCGGACGCCTCCCTTTAGGGGTGTTCCGGACATGTCCCACCAGGAGGCGGCCCCGTGGCCGGCCCAGGACGAGGGGGAGAGATTACATCTCTCGCCTGGCTTGGGAGCGGCTGGGGGTTCCCCCGGAGGAGCTGATGGAAGTGGCCGGGGAGAGGGCTGTCTGGGCATCCCCCTGAAGCTGCTGCCCCCGCGACCCGGATCCGGATAAGCGGGAGAAAACGAATAACAGCAATTAGGCCAACTATACCTGTTCAACTGTTACCCCCAGAGAGGTAAGAGCGTTGAGTGTCTTTTGGAAGAGATTATTTTAAAGATGTTTTTAAGGCAGCCTTTAAAAAGGCATATAGTTTATGGTGCCCCTGAAAATGTTGTTTTCAACTGTCAGCAACACCTGAGTTATCATTGTGTTATAGGCCTATGTTAAATAAATCTGTAACAAACTAGACAATTAAAATAAATTAAATTAATTCCTATAAACTCTTAGGAAATACAAGCCTATAGAATCTTTGCAGTTGTGCATTTTGAAATGCTGTTTTTTTTTGTTTTCCCCCAAACTTCAACATGTGTTGTGATCCAGGATTCCCAGTTGTGTTTGTCCTGCAGGGGGCGTGGTGGAGCCATGCTCCGGCCACCTGTTAGCGCACCTGCAGGACATCAGTGATCAGCAGTTTTCTTTTACTCGAAGTGTAAGTGTTTCCTGATACTACAGTAGTTTTGTGTGTGTGTGTGTGTGTGTGTGTGTGTGTGTGTGTGTTTGGGGGGGGGGGGGGGGTATTCTAAGTGCGTCCACACCAGCCAGCTACACGCTGAAACCCAGGAAGGAAATACTGTTGAATGTTGTTAAACCAACTGGCATCTGCAGTGACGTGCATCCAATATAATTTTATATTTCCCCTTGTGAATTGGAACTTCAGCAAAACTTTTGCAGCCCCATCAAAGAAATTAATTTGGACAGTATTCAGTCCTCTAGTTTACCTTGCGGAGCACTGACAACCTGACATAAACTTGTGTAGAGACCACCAGGCGAGGGCGACGAGCACCAGAACCGCGATTTTAAGGCAGAGCTTTATCCGAATCCTCCGTGGACCCCCCCCGTTGATCCGCTTTATTTATATCGCGCGGCTCCCCGTGACGTAAGCACCCTCCGCCGTCGAGCTTCCAATGCTGATAAAACCACGTGGGTCTGTTTCGGCGAACAACAACAAACGACTAAATAAAGACTAATCTCTCATTTTTTTAGATTGTCAGGTGAGACACTAACGTGGTTCTGATCACAATCCCGTGATCCGTTAGTCCAGTTTACCCCCCAAAACACCGGCTGCGGACCTCTGACACAGATTTAGCTAGTGTTCGCTAAAGCTAAAACTCTGAATATGAACAGGAGCAAATGCAGCACACAGATGTTTCAAAGCTGATTTCACACATTTCAGAATTTTATTATTAAAAAAAAAAAAAAGAAGGCAGATAATGGTAGGACCGTAATCACCCTGACACAAACAGGTCAGATATCAGTCCTTTATTATTATGCACCCCTGCTGGTATCTGACCTGTTTGTGTCAGGGTGATTACGGTCCTAACAGTCTAAATTTATGAAACACATCACATTTACAACCCGGTGATACAAGCCTGAAAAAGTACTTTAGCTAGCTTCAGACACGTGCACCACAATGGTGCAGCACATCCAATATGGCTGGATTGGTGCTGGAGCAGAACTTCACCAGCAGTTCGTGCAGGAGATGTCATTGTTGGAGGCACATTCATTAATGCGAGTTCTGCAGAGAGACACGAGACAGTCAGAACAGTGGGCTGGGGAACGGCTCCTCTGAAGCTGCCCGTATACTTACTCGCTCACTTCCTTGCATTCGTAGATGATTTTACTGTTCAGTTCCTGCCTTAATTCATCTAAAGACTCGTTTGAGCAGTTGGACCTGAGCAGACCCAGAGCAGAACTTCAGGTTCTGGACATTTACGTGGCAACAACCTCAAACTGGTGACAGGAGAGAACCTAGAACCTTACACGGGTGTCGTCGCTGTGACAAGGACGACGGTCAACTTCGTGACGTTGGTGGAGTCCAACTTCAACTTCTGAACCTCGGTTTCCCCAAAAACACTGAAAACAACAGGACACATGTCAGAAAACACCATCTCCACCCATAAACTTGGAAGGTAGCGGAGGGACTGACCTCGAATTGTCGAAGGGGGTGGCGATGGATCCGTTCAGCATCACCGTGGCGTCACCACAGGCAGCCTCTGCAAACTGTACACAGATGAGGCCTTGAGAATTTTAGAGGAAACCATCCGTCTGCCTTCACCATGACAAACATTAAAACAACCGAACGGCCCCATTTTGAGATGATCTTTTCACGCCTGGTTAGTTAATCATGCCTTTGCATCTCCATCTTTAGCAACACATGTGCACAACTGTATTACTACCCACATGCAGGTGTTTATAAGCCTCACACGGTGTGTCGTACATGTTGTAGTACTTCCTCACAGCCTCAGCCGGCCTCAGAGCGAGAGTTAGGACAAAAATAGGTGGACCTGTCCGTACTTGCATGATCACATACCGTATTTTCACAACCACAAGGCGCACCGTATTATAGGGCGCACCTTCAATTAACGGCCTATTTTAGAAATATTTTCATACACAGGGTGCACGTGTTATAAGGCGCATAGCATAGAAACTGCGTAGTGCCTGTGGTTTCATGACGCATTCACTAGATCGAGCTGCGCTAAAAGGAATGTCAATAAAACAGTCAGATAAGTCAGTCAAACTTTATTAATAGAATACAAACCGGCGTTCTCACAACTCCATTCACTCCCAAAATGAATAAACAGCTGTTTTATTATTTTTCCCGAGTAACGTAGTGTTTTCGTGTAACACAGTTTGTTTAATAACAGCGAGTTATAACAGGCAGTGCAGCATTTTTATCACAAATGGATATTGGAGTTTAATAAATCTTCGATTTAGTGCAACATTTTTATCACGTAGTACCGTTGCGGTAAATCAAACGTTAGTGCAAACACAATATACGGTAACTCGAACTCTCGAAGTAGTGCAAAGCGATAGCAATAGCAATATAACAATAGCAATATAACAACGTTGTTCAAACGGTAATGTCCATATTCACAGTATGACCAGCCTTGTTAAGTTGTAAACACACAAAAGAAACACGTAAAGATCACTTTATCAGTTCATTCCTCATCCAGGAATCCCTCGAATTCCTCTTCTTCGGTGTCCGAATTGAACAGTTGTGCGAATACGGCGTCCAACATGGCCGGCTCCGTCTCGTCAAAGTCGTCATCAGGGTCGGTGTCGCTGGTGTTGTCTGGCATTTCAGTGACAATCCCTGCCTTCCCGAAAGCTCGGACCACGGTCGATGCCCAGGCATTTACGATCCACTGGCAGATAGTGACGTATGACGCTCGGCGCCGTCTCCCCGTCTTGGTGAACGTGTTCGCCTTCCGTCATCTACCGCTCCCACGCAGTTCGCAGTCTAGCTTTGAATGCCCTGTTGACACCAATATCTAGCGGCTGCAGTTCCTTTGTTAATCCACTTCTTGCTTTGTTTCCTTGGAAGCTCCGTTGAGTCTTCTTTACCTGGCGCAGGTCGTCTTGTTGCTTCCTCCACTTCCGCACCATTGATTCGTTCACGTTAAATTCTCTTGCCGCTGCTCTATTTCCGTGTTCAACTGCGTGACTGATAGCCTTCAGTTTGAACTCTGCGTCGTAAGCGTGTCTCTTGCAAGGAGGCATTTTGGGGTCTTTACAGACAGAAATGGTTTGGGACTGAACTAGAATTCCTATTTATCGCTCTTACTGCTGTTACCTCAGCCACGCCTACTGACTACGGTAGCCGCGATTAACCAATATTACCGTAATCCATACAAAAGGCGCTCCGGGTTAAAAGGCGCACTGTAGATTTTTTTAAAAATTCTAGGCTTTTAGGTGCGCCTTATAGTCGTGAAAATACGGTACTTGGGAAACATGGGAAACGCTCAGGAGAGCACCATGTGACTCCATGGCGACCGACACAAAGCCTCATTGAGGACCCAGACCAAGAGACCATTTTAGCATTCAGCCAGGATTTGTTTTGACTCTCGAGCACTGGAAACATTGTCAAATTGTTTTTATAAAATCACCAATCCTTCACTTACTTTAGCTGATCCTTGAGTCCAGAAGGAGCGAACCGGGTTGTCTTCGCAGGTATTCCAGTCAGGGCAGCCGCTGGTGAACGTTTCTAGGTGACATCAGCAGATCAGCGTCACGTCAAAGGGATATAAATAAAATAAAACATTTCGAGTTGGGATAAAGCCTCAGCCTAATGTAATCACTCAGACTCTGCACTTGTCAAAAATTCCCTGATGCCAAATCAGTCAGTTAATATTAACAATTAAAGTCATATTCGTGCACAGCGCCAGCTCTCTACACAAACAGGCAGCCGGTTCAAAGGACTCAGGCTCTGATGTGCCGATAAATGAGTCAAGTTAGAACTCGTCCTGTAAGTGCACCACAGCATCCTTCTGCTGTGTTACACATGTTAATAGCAGCTGAGAAACCTTCTGGCTTGGCTAATAATGAAGTTCTTGGTCTTACCATTGCTGCCCTCTTTTCCACACCAGCTTAGGTTGTCCAACACCGACCCCAGCAGGGTGTCCTCCATCGTAACAAAACACTTGGTGTTATCATTGTAGGCATGGACCACATCCTTCGTTTTGCTCCAGAACATGGTCTAAACACCCCGTCAAAATGAAAGGTTGTATTTTGCCATGAGCGATCTGAGAGCTGCCACAGGTGGGTAACAGACAGGTGACGAATCGAGGTTACCTTGCCGCATGTCATTGTGATGGGGGCCACCTGAAACAGGGGATTGTAGGCATCTGTGGGAATTTTACAGGGGTCCCGCCCCACATACGCTTGCTCAAACGTGCTCCATATGGTTTCACAGTCGCTCCTGCAGGGAATAAAACATCTTCCTTATCTTTAAGACCCCGTTAACAGCTCCCACTGGAACTTCTTTCCGTATTTTTAAGTTTGTCTACAGATTTATACTCAACACTCAATTGTGTAACTACTAAAACTGCTTATTTGAGTATTTAAACCATGCAGCGCTCACATTAAACAGTCCACCTGCAGAAAGCCTAAAGCATAAAAGGCCTCTTGTGTGATTTTCTGCAGGTCTGCGGTGTATTCTGTGATCCCAGTCTTGACTTACCCGTTGTACTGGTGACACCTGGCGATAAAAGTCTCTTTAAACGTCTGTTGGGGTGGTTTCCGACTGAGTGTCACTCCCAACGTGATCGCGACCACCAGCACCACCACCACCAGCCACCACAGCCGCGATCCAGACCCGTCGCTTCATCCCTCTCTTCTGCCAACTCACTCCGGAAGTCGCCTCGGCTGTTGGCAAGACGCAGTCCGCCTTCTGTCACCCGAGTGCTCGCGCACGCTGTCTTATATGGGCACCCCCCGCCGTAATAAGTAATAATAATACTGGAACCACGCTGCACTCTTGGTTGCAACAGAGTGGCGAGAACCTTTCGGGCTCTTTAGTTACTTATGCAAAAAATAAATAAAAGGTTGAGACCTTTATCTAAACTGCTGCTGTTGAACACACCCTTGCTGACGTTTCCTTTTAATCCTTTTTAAGAATTAAGGCTATCGATGAAGAAAAGAAAGTGAACTGCGTGCATGAGTTTATCATTAACAGGTTAAAAGTGCAGGAAACGGAAGTTTAGCAGGTTTTAGCTCGTGTCTTTTTTGTATTAAATGCATCGTGTATAATAACTTAATAATTGAACATGTTGAATACACATCTGCCCTGAAAGTGAGAGTGACCCACAGCCAAAACCTCAGTCCTGACACCTCGGGGGTCTTTTTTTTTGTTTGATGCACGACTGAACTGCACAGTATAAAAGACTTTTGGGGCTTCCTGTTGAACTTTGGTCTCATAAACCTTGAAACCTGTGAGATAACAACAAAGTTGAACACACTGATTGTGATATCGCATCAGTTCTCACTCACATGTTACAGAAACACCACGGTTGGATCAACACAAGTGAGAAACGTGACCTTTGAGTCGATTATTAAGCAGCATATTTACTTTGAAAGTTCTGCCGTAGGTGGGATCTGTAAAGGTCAGAGACTCCTGTTCCGACATGCTCAGGATTTTCAAGTTAGCATGAGGATCTTTCCAGCCTTTCCCAGGCTGTGTGCATCTGTTTGGCAGGACGATTGTTCGGAGTTCCAGATCCACTGTAGGATCATCTGTGTCCTGTAGACAGATATGATATCCTTTACCCAAGGGTCCCTTCACTGGAAAATCCCACAAACAACATCGGTGTGGAGCTCCTGTTTCTACCAAGTCCTTCCATCTACTTTACTTCTTTACAAATGTTTGAGTTTTAGGCGTTAAAAGTTTAGAACTGCATCAAAAAAACAGACAGCCTTTTTTCGCAATATACATAACGTATTTTCACGACCATAAGGCGCACTGTAATAAAAGGTGCAGTCTCAGTTATGGGTGCTATTTCTGTATTTACAACATACATAAGGCGCATCGTATTATTAGGCGCATGCTGAAACATACAGTAAAAAATGACAAGTAAAACAATGAGTTTCGACACATTTATTGAACAAAATATTCATTCTTCCGCCACAAAACCATCAAAGTTTTCATCTTCTGTATCTGAATTAAACAGCTGCACTATTTTAATGTCCAACATCCTGAATTCCTCTTTCTTGTTCATCACCTGAATCAGACTCACTGACCGGTTCCGGTTTAGCGTTGATTTTGTGAAAGCTCTTCCAATACATGAAGACGGTATCATAGTCCATGCGGCTACAATCCACCTGCATAAGGTGGCATAACTTGCCCGCCGCTGCCTCATAGATGTGGCTGGGCGTGGTTATCTTGTCGTGGCAGTAGGTGCGGAAGATGGCCGCCCTCTCCTGGTAATCCGTGGGCAGCCGCTGCACAACAGCTGTCCTTGCGCGTATGAAGAGATGCTGCCTCCTCATGAAGCAAAAACACCAAGACGGACCTCCTTGGAAGTGCTCAATGTCCATTTCTTCAGCAATCGCTTTGACCTTTGGACAGTAGAGACGCCCCTTCCAGTTGTTCGCTGTTCCACAACCAACTGTTCCACTCGGTCTTCCAGCTCGGGCCACTTTGCTTTGTTCCCGCAGAAACTCAGCTTTGTCTTCCTCACTTTCATTCACTTTCTTGTTTTCTCCACTTTCTGACCATGGACTCATTTACATTAAAATGTCTCGCAGCTGCTCGATTGCCATTTTCAGCCGTATATTCGATGGCCTGCAGTTTAAAGTAAGCCTCATATTCTCTCTTGACCGGCGCCATTTTAGGGGATCCTTACGCGGAGGTGTGCCGCTAATCGATTGGTGGAGCCTTTACCGTAGTGCACCTACCAAAGGCACACAGCAGATTTTGGAACTCAGTCCACACACAAGGCGCTCCATATTACAAGGCGCACTGTCGATTTTTGAGAAAATCTCAGTGTTTTAGGTGCGCCTTATAGTCGTGAAAATACGGTAACTTTCCAAAACGTCAACGCACCACTGCCACGTCTTCAATGATGCCTGATTTACAAAAAAACGACATTGTTACTGGTTGCGATGCTTCTCACAGGCTTTGACTTTGGTTCCTGTCCCGGCTGGTCAGGAACTCGACTACTATAAGTATCTCCTAAAATGGCGCCGGTCAAGCGAGACGCGTATGAGGCCTACTTTAAACTGCAGGCCATCGAATATATATAATATATATCTACTCTCACATAAATGCACCTATTACTGATGCAGCATTTCTCCCGTCTTCCTGATCCATAGGGTCCATCAAGACCAGAAGGTTGAGGTCAGAGCTCCGTACAAGGCTGCACCTGGGCCCATGGACGTGTTTTCTAATCCCATCGACGCCTTCTAACGTAGAGCAACTTTAGACCAGTTCCAATATGGCTATAATAACCTGTATATTACTGATGCTCTCTGTATATGTGGCATCTACTGCAGGTCTGTCCATCCCAGGGAGAGGAGCCCTCATCTGTGGCCCTCCTGGTTTCTTCTTTCTCCCTAAATGGGGATTATTTAAGTGTTTCTGAGCCATTTCAAGGGTCTAAGGACAGAGGGTGTCGCAACTGTAGAGCCCTGTGAGGCTAAATAAACTTGACTTGAAGGAGATGTGTTGCAGTGGTTTAGGTAAATGGTCCCCCCTCCCTTCTATAATAATAATCGTGCTGTCTGATCAGCCACACCTGTGGGCTGGATGGATGAACAAAGGAGAAGGTCTCGCGAACACACACTTGGCCAGATTAGGGAGCAACATTCGAGTGAAACACGCCTTTTGTGAATTTAAAAGAAGCCCTCAGATCTTTGGGTTTCGGCTCATGGAAATGGGAGAAAAAACAAAAGCCCTGGCTCGTTCATACGGGGAAGCTTCCTCTTGAGCAGGTGCTTGTGGGAACTACAGCTGCACAGCGGGGAGTCAATCATTACGAAAGTCAATCATTTGAACCGTTCCTCTATCTGCTGCCCTGTAAGCGCATTAACTCCTCGACTTCTGCTCAAAACCAACACTTCCTGTTTCAACTGCTGCTGTTCAAGCCCCGGTAATCCCTCGTTACCTCACACCGGGGTTCACCAGGGTGCTGTACTCGTAGCACCTTCCCATCACGATGTGCTTAATGTTGGGAGTGGTGCCGAGCTCGGCCCCGGGACGGCCAGCGCAGAGCAAGAGCACGGCGAGCCCTTTGAGAGTGGACACAATGATGGAAGAAAGAGTGATAATATGATATTAGGGAGCAGCACAGCAAATAAAAGAGCAGAAGGGAAGGGAAACTTACAGACAACAGAGATCATCACAAAGGCCTCAACTGAAAGCAAAAGCAACTCACATCAATTCAGCGTTTTAAGATTAGATTAGATTAGATTCAACTTTATTGTCATTACACATGTCACAGGTACAAGGCAACAAAATGCAGTTAGTATCTACCAGAACTGCTTAAGTAGCGAATAAAACTGTGATGGGTATATACAATATATACACGCAGTGATATATGTTTATGATGTCAATCTATATGTTTGTATTTACAGAGTTCACAGATATGTAAAGGGTATATAAAAGTCATTGCAACCAAGATAAATATATATACAGGATGTAACTATGGTGCTGAATTTCCTACAGGATCAATAGAGGTTAAGATGATTATCTCAAGAACTTTTTCTCCTAAGTTCAGGACGGAGGCGTGTAAAATACTCACCCCAGCCACGACGCCAAAAGCCCCTCCGCTCTAGCACAGCTTCGTCCTGAACCGAAGCTTAAAGGACAGAGGAAAGTTTTCCAAGCGGCCCTCCTCCCATCCAGACCCCATGACTCCCATTAGGTGGTGAGACGTTGCTGTTGTCAGCTGCCACGATGGCCTGAGGGGCACCGCGTTGCCTTTGATGGACACGTAAGTGTTTATGAAATGTAAAGGAAGGGGACAGTTTGCACAGAGATGTACTCGCAGAATGTGGAAGAAGCATCAGAAAACTGGTGGAAACTTCACACACACTCAAGTGCTCCCTTTGACAGGTCAAACAAAGACCAGTGGGCTAATTTGGAACATCACCCTCTTTATATCCTTAAATTTCTTAGCTTGTTATGCTGTCCACAAATGTCAGACGGGGGCTATGACCCCCGCAACCCCGTTAAGGGAAGAGCAGAAGCGGTTTGTGATCAGTTTAATCGACCCTCATCTCTGATCAGAAGCGCCTGGGCGATGCTTCCATCTTCCGGCAGGAGGGGGTATTACGTGTGTTTACGTCTAGATTATTAAAATTCAGGGTGACGATACAAATTTAACAATATCTCTTACAATTTTAATAGCTAACTCACTAAAGTTGTTACATTGCTAATACAGTGGTTATAACATGAAATCATGCTGTGTAAATAGACGATTTGTGTTTACCGGTCGATCTACGTCCCAGTCCTCACCTATGGCCATCAACGCTGGGTGATGACCGAAAGAACGAGATCGCGGATACAAGCGGCTGAAATGAGTCTCCTCCGCAGGGTGGCCGGGCTCAGCCTTAGAGATAGGGTGAGAAGATCGGACATCTGGGAGGGGCTCGGAGTAGAACCGCTGCTCCTCCACATCGAGAGGAGTCAGTTGGGGAGGCTCGGGCATCTGGCTAGGATGCCTTCCGGACGCCTCCCTTTAGGGGTGTTCCGGACATGTCCCACCGGGAGGCGGCCTCGTGGCCGGCCCAGGACGAGGGGGAGAGATTACATCTCTCGCCTGGCTTGGGAGCGGCTGGGGGTCCCCCCGGAGGAGCTGATGGAAGTGGCCGGGGAGAGGGCTGTCTGGGCATCCCTCCTGAAGCTGCTGCCCCCCGCGACCCGGATCCGGATAAGCGGCAGAAAACGAATAACAGCAATAAGGCCAACTAGACCTGTTCAACTGTTACCCCAGAGAGGTAAGAGCGTTGAGGGTCTTTTGGAAGAGATTATTTTAAAGATGTTTTTAAGGCAGCCTTTGAAAAGGTATATAGTTTATGTTGCCCCTGAAAATGTTGTTTTCAACTGTCAGCAACACCTGAGTTATCATTGTGTTATAGGCCTATGTTAAATAAATCTGTAACAAACTAGACAATTAAAATAAATTAAATTAATTCATATAAACTCTTAGGAAATACAAGCCTATAGAATCTTTGCAGTTGTGCATTTTGAAATGCTGTTTTTTTTTTTTTCCCCCAAACTTCAACATGTGTTGTGATCCAGGATTCCCAGTTGTGTTTGTCCTGCAGGGGGCGTGGTGGAGCCATGCTCCGGCCACCTGTTGGCGCACCTGCAGGACATCAGTGATCAGCAGTTTTCTTTTACTCGAAGTGTAAGTGTTTCCTGATACTAGTTTTGTGTGTGTGTGTGTGTGTGTGTGGGGTGTGGGGGGGGGGGTATTCTAAGTGCGTCCACACCAGCCAGCTACACGCTGAAACCCAGGAAGGAAATACTGTTGAATGTTGTTAAACCAACTGGCATCTGCAGTGACGTGCATCCAATATAATTTTATTTCCCCCCCTTGTGAATTGGAACTTAAGCAAAACTTTTGCAGCCCCATTCAGGAAATTAATGTGGACAGTATTCAGTCCTCTAGTTTACCTTGCGGAGCACTGACAACCTGACATAAACTTGTGTAGACCACCAGGCGAGGGCGACGAGCACCAGAACCGCGATTTTAAGGCAGAGCTTTATCCGAATCCTCCGTGGACCCCCCCTTGATCCGCTCTATTTATATCGCGCGGCTCCCGTGACGTAAGCACCCTCCGCCGTCGAGCCTCCAATGCTGATAAAACCACGTGGGTCTGTTTCGGCGAACAACAACAAACGACTAAATAAAGAGTAGTCTCTTGTTTTTTTTTAGATTGTCAGGTGAGACACTAACGTGGTTCTGATCACAATCCCGTGATCCGTTAGTCCAGTTTACCCCCAAACACACCGGCTGCGGAACTCTGACACAGATTTAGCTAGTGTTCGCTAAAGCTAAAACTCTGAATATGAACAGGAGCAAATGCAGCACACAGATGTTTCAAAGCTGATTTCACACATTTCATAATTTTATGATTGAAAAAAAAAGAAAGCAGGCAATGTTAGCAGGGGTGCATAATGATAACAGCTGGTGGGTTCTGGTGCAGTTCTGGAGGACTCTCACTTAGAATCTGGCCGGAAAAAGTACTTAAGCTAGCTTCGGACACGTGCACCACAAGGGTGCAGCACGTCCAATATGGCTGTATTGGTGCTGGAGCAGGACTTCACCAGCAGTCCGTGCAGGAGATGTTATTGTTGGAGGCACATTCATTAATGCGAGTTCTGCAGAGAGACACGAGACAGTCAGAACAGTGGGCTGGGGAACGGCTCCTCTGAAGCTTCCCGTATACTTACTCGCTCACTTCCTTGCATTCGTAGATGATATTACTGCCCAGTTTCCGCCTTAATTCATCTAAAGACTCGTTTGAGCAGGTGGACCTGAGCAGACCCAGAGCAGAACTTCAGGTTCTGGACATTTAGATGGCAACAACCTCAAACTGGTGACAGGAAACCTAGAACCTTACACGGGTGTCGCCTTTGTGACAAGGACGACGGTCAACTTCCTGACCTTGGGGTACTTCAAATTCGGAACCTCGGTCTTCGCGAAAAAACTGAAAACAACAGGACACATGTCAGAAAACACCATCTCCACCCATAAACTCGGAAGGTAGCGGAGGGACTGACCTCGAATTGTCGAAGGGGGTGGCGATGGATCCGTTCAGCATCACCGTGGCGTCACCAGCGGCAGCCTCTGCAAACTGTACACAGATGAGGCCTTGAGAATTTTAGAGGAAACCATCCGTCTGCCTTCACCTTGACAAACATTTAAACAACCGAACGGCCCCATTTTGAGATGATCTTTTCACGCCTGGTTAGTTAATCATGTCTTTGCATCTCCATCTTTAGCAACAGATGTGCACAACTGTATTACTACCCACATGCAGGTGTTTATAAGCCTCACACGGTGTGTCGTACATGTTCTAATACTTCCTCACAGCCTCAGCCAGCCTCAGAGCAAGAGTTAGGACAAAAATAGGTGGGCCTGTCTGTACTTGCATGATCACACACTTGGGAAACATACTTACTTCCCGGGTACTGTTCCTATTCTATGCAATACTCCTGCCAGCTATGCTCCAAGTTTCCCAGGAGTGTTGTTCCTCTTCCCATTGGATTAAGTATGCATCAGATGTCCCCTGTCTGCTGGCGGGACATTTGGGTATCCCACAAAGAATTTCACCCCTGTCAGCAGCACCACTGGCAGAAAGTATGTGCTTTAAAGTACAAACTACCAAGTATAGATTCAGGAACTTGACCACTCGCACCAGACCAGAAGGGAGTGTCTAGATAGCCCTGGGAGCATGAGCTAATTTCTGTTATATAGAATCATCCTGAAGTATTCCTTATTCACCCCCTCATTTGTTCAACTTTGTCCCTCCATCCGTGGGTTGCTGCAGCTCGCTCAGGAGAGCACCATGTGACTCCATGGCGGCCGGCACAAAGCCTCATTGAGGACCCAGACCAAGAGACCATTTTAGCATTCAGCCAGGATTTGTTTTGACTCTCGAGCACTGGAAACATTGTCAAATTGTTTTTATAAAATCACCAATCCTTCACTTACTTTAGTTGATCCTTGAGTCCAGAAAGAGCGAACCGGGTTGTCTTCGCAGTAATTCCAGTCAGGGCAGTCGCTGGTGAACGTTTCTAGGTGACATCAGCAGATCAGCGTCACGTCAAAGGGATATAAATAAAATAAAACATTTCGAGTTGGGATAAAGCCTCGGCCTAATGTAATCACTCAGACTCTGCACTTGTCAAAAATTCCCTGATGCCAAATCAGTCAGTTAATATTAACAATTAAAATCATATTTGTGGACAGCGCCAGCTCTCTACACAAACAGGCAGCCGGTTCAAAGGACTCAGGCTCTGATGTGCCGATAAATGAGTCAAGTTAGAGCTCGTCCTGTAAGCGCACCACAGCATCCTTCTGCTGTGTTACACATGTTAATAGCAGCTGAGAAACCTTCTGGCTTGGCTAATAATGAAGTTCTTGGTCTTACCACTGCTGCCCTCTTTTCCACACCAGCTTAGGTCGTCCAACACCGACCCCAGCAGGGTGTCCTTCATCGTAACAAAACACTTTCTCTTATCATTGTAGGCATCGACCACATCCTTCGTTTTGCTCCAGAACATGGCCTAAACACCCCGCCAAAATGAAAGGTTATATTTTGCCATGAGCGATCTGAGAGCTGCCACAGGTGGGTAACAGACAGGTGACGAATCGAGGTTACCTTGTCGGGTGGCGTTTCGATGGGGGCCACCTGAAACAGGGGATTGTAGGCATCTGTGGGAATTTTACAGGGGTCCCGCCCCACATACGCTTGCTCAAACGTGCTCCATATGGTTTCACAGTCGCTCCTGCAGGGAATAAAACATCTTCCTTATCTTTAAGACCCCGTTAACAGCTCCCACTGGAACTTCTTTCCGTATTTTTAAGTTTGTCTACAGATTTTTACTCAACACTCAATTGTGTAACTACTAAAACTGCTCGTGTGAGTATTTAAACCATGCAGCGCTCACATTAAACAGTCCACCTGCAGAAAGCTCAGAATAAAGGGCCTCTTGTGTGATTTTCTGCAGGTCTGCGGTGTATTCTGTGATCCCAGTCTTGACTTACCCGTTGTACTGGTGACACCTGGCGATAAAAGTCTCTTTAAACGTCTGTTGGGGTGGTTTCCGACTGAGTGTCGCTCCCAACGTGGTCTCGACCACCAGCACCAGCAGCAGCACCACAGCCGCGATGCAGACCCCTCGCTTCATCCCTCTCTTCTGTCGACTCACTCTGGAAGTCGCCTCGGCTGTTGGCAAGATGCAGTCTGTCTTTTGTCACCCGAGCGCTCGCACATGCTGTCTTATATGCGGCACCCCCCGCCGTGACGTCACTGCCCCAACGCTCCCGCCGCTTGCGCTGCGCTCCTCCGGCGTTACGTTCAACGGGAAATTTGACCATTATCAGTGTGACATTAAACTGAAACCGAAGTTAATAAGATTACTGGATCCACGCTGCACTCTTGGTTGCAACAGAGTGGCGAGAACCTTTCGTGTTCTTTAATTACTTATGCAAAAGATAAATAAAAGGTTGAGACATTTATCTAAACTGCTGCTGTTGAACACACCCTTACTGACGTTTCCTTTTAATCCTTTTTAAGAATTAAGACTATCAATGAAGAAAAGAAGTTGAATTGCGTGCATGAGTTTATCATTAACAGGTTAAAAGTGAAGAAAACGGTAGTTTAGCAGGTTTTAGCTCGTGGCCTTTTTGTATTAAATGCATCGTGTATAACTTAATAATTGAAAATGTTGAATACCCATCTGGCCTGAAAATGAGAGTGACCCACAGCCAAAACCTCAGTCCTGACACCTCCGGTTGTGTTGCATGTTCTCACTCATATGTTACAGAAACACCACGGTTGGATTAACACGTTTCACAAGTGAGAAACGTGACCTTTGAGTCGATTATTAAGCAGCATATTTACTTTGAAAGTTCTGCCGTAGGTGGGATCTGTAAAGGTCAGAAACTCCTGTTCCGACAAGCTCAGGACTTCAAGTTAGCGTGAGGACCTTTTCCTCTTCTTCATCATCTGAATCAGGCTCACGGACCGGTTCTGCTTCAGCGTTGATGCCGGCTTTTGTGAAAGCTCTTACAATACATGAAGACGGTATCATAGCCCATAAAAAGGAGAGGTTGGGGTCTCCAGGAATTTAGCTGGTTTAGAGCGGCAAGATGTGGGATGTTGGTGTCCAAATTAAAGAACACGAATACAGATGTCCAGGTTATGAGTTATGATTTATTCTGCTGTGGTCTGCAACAACAACACAACGAATATCCATCAGCACAGCAAGCACACATCAAATACACAAACACAGTCAAATGAGCAACACCGCAAATGAAGCAGTACAGTTCAATTCTCATTTATCCCACAACAAATCACCTAACACGAGACATTTAGATATTATTATTAGCTTGAACACACATTAACGTAACATAAAGTTAGCTTATACACAACTAAATAAGTACAACTATGCACTGCCAACTCCTTACCTTATGGCATTCACACACAGCAATAAACCACAGGAGCACAGGCAAATGAAGAAAGATAGGCAAAAAAGGTGAAATTATCTCAGCGTAGCTGCATCTGAATGGACACGCACTCTCTACAGTTGCATCGGGTGTGAACAATTAACTAATTAAAGTACCGCATGCACAGACGGCAGTGGTGCGTTCAAGAGCGTCGGACATCAGTGTTGCATTCGAGAGCATCGGAAATATGAAACTTCAAGGAAAAACTAAATAACAATGAATAAAACATACTACTTAGATAAACTCTAACAGTATACAATAATATAAACAGTGTGGGCTTTCGAACACAGCCGCCCCCGACTGTCTGCACAGACAGTCGTATCCAAGGTAGAAAGGCCACTCAGGCAGGTGGATCTGTAGCTCTGTCTTCGAGCTTAGGGAGCTGGACCAGACGACGAGCTACTGGTCGAATGTATGTCCGATCTTTGACCTCAATGGCAGCAGTTCGGATGCGTCCATCAGCTCCAGGGTAAGTGGCAGTCACCTTCCCGACAGGCCATAAAGCCCGCGGGAGTTGGGGATCCACAATAAGCACCACTTGATTTGGTTCAAGATGTTTGCCATCTCTCTGCCACTTCTGTCTCTCCTGTAGACTAGGCAGGTAGTGACTGATGAATCTGGTCCAGAAGCGATCGACAAGAACTTGGCTGTGCCGCCATCTGCGATTCCCAAGGGTGTCATTAGAGTCATATATGACCTGAGGAAGTGACGCATCATAGCGTCCCATCAGCAGAATGCTAGGTGTGATAGGGTCTGGATCAGCTAGGTCAGATGAGACATAGCCAAGAGGCTTTGCATTCAGGATGCCCTCTACCTCCACAAGGACTGTCTGGAGCACTGTCTCCGTACGGTCTGTTCCTTAAGAACTACCTTGAGAGCTGTCTTCACGGACCGCACTTCTCTTTCCCACGCTCCACCAAAGTGGGGAGCACTGGGGGGATTGAACAGAACTCGATCTTCTGTTTTGCCAGCTGTTCCTTTAAGTGCGGAGCCATGGTCTCAAAAGCTTTGCGTAGCTCTCGAGCTCCACCGACGAAGTTTGTGCCGTTGTCGGACAGGAGTTCAAAGGGTTTGCCTCTTCTGACGACGAAACGGCGTAAAGACATCAGAAAGGCATCGGTGTCGAGACTTTCCAGGAGATCTAGATGCACACATCTGGTTGTCATGCACTTGAAGACAATGCCCCAACGCTTCTCTGTTCGGCGTCCGATCTTCACCGTGAAGGGCCCGAAGCATCTACCCGAACGGTAATAGCGGGTTTAATAAAAGCTTGTTAAGGTAAGAGCAGCAGACGAGCAGGTGGCAAATCAGCCATCTTAGGGACAGAAGGATTGGCACGCCATGCCTGGCACTGCATGCAGCGACTCTGCTGCCTCTTGACAGCTTCCCTGCCCCGCAATATCCAAACCGACGACGTAGCTCTGCCAGCACTCGTTCAGGGCCAGGATGCAGGAGGGTCTCATCGAAATCCTGGATGATTAGATTGGTCAAGGGATGCTTTGGATCTAGCAAGACTGGGTGGATGGTGTCTAGTTCTAGCTGCTCTGCTCTTCGTAACCTCCCCCCAACTCTGATGAGCCCTGTATCCTTATCATACTCAGGAGATAGGGAGCCCAATCTACTGGAGGTTGGCAAGGGTCGGTCGGTGATGAGCGCCTTGACCTCTTCCGGGAATGACTCCAACTGCGCCTGTTTTAGGAGGAGATTCTCAGCTTTGATGTAATCAGCTGCTTCGTGGAGCGAGTCATAGTTTGGATCAGCCGCCCCGTGTAAGAACCGCACTGTTGCTTGCATGAGTTCCTTCCATGTGGAGAACATGCTGACCTCGGGGAGTTGAGGACAAGAATCAACAGTCACATGTCCACAGAAGGAGGATTTCTTCAATTCACTATCATCTGCCTCTGGATAGGAAGATGGGCTGGTCGGCCAGTGATCCTCTGTCTGACGTAAGAAGGCAGGACCTTGGTGCCAGTGGTGTGGTCGAGATAACTCCTTCAGGGTCTTGCCCCGCGTGATATCATCTGCAGGATTGTTCGCAGTATCCACATACCTCCAGTTACTCACGTCCGTGAGACTCTGTATTTCTGCCACACGTGTGCCCACAAAAACCTTATATTGGCAAGATTCGGACGTGATCCAGTGGAGAACAGTAGTGGAGTCTGACCAGAGAATGATCGTCCTGATGGGTAAGGTGAGCTCAGTCTGAAGGACGCTGGCTAGTTGAGCACCGGTGACTGCAGCACTCAACTCTAACCGCGGCATGGAAAGTTGCTTCTTTGGTGCCACACGGGATCGAGCTAGGACGAAAGAAACATGCACTTGCTTCTGAGCATCTTCTGTCCGTAGATAGGCAACAGATCCATATGCTCTCTCAGAAGCATCACAGAAGATGTGAAGATCTCTGATAGATGTCGATGAGTCTGCAGACACTGGTGCATAACATCTGGGAATCTCCATCTGGATGAGATCAGGAATCTCACGCTCCCAAGTGAGCCATCTGTCACGGAGGCTCTGTGGCTGGATCGGGTCATCCCAGCCAGTTTGTGCCTTCCAAAGATCCTGAACCAGAATCTTGGCCCTTGTGGTGAATGGTACAATATAACCTAGTGGGTCATACTGACAGGCAAGTACCCTGTAAACGTTCCTCAACGTAGGTTCAGTTCTCTCCACTGGTCTATGTTTGTACTTCAACGTGTCATGGATGCAGTCCCAACGTAACCCAAGAGTTGGTTCCTGCAGGTCCGTACTGTATTGGGAAAGCCATAGCTCACTGCTCTCAGATCTGATGTTGGATGGAAGATGTTCGATAACGGCAGGAACATTACTAGCCCACTGGCGTATTTCGAAGCCTCCAGTGTGGAGTAGATGGCGCAGGCGATCAACAACATCCTTAGCTTCCTCCTTTGAGTGGGTGCTGTGGAGACAGTTATCCACGTAGAATGACTGCTCAACAATATCAATGAGGTCGCTGTTGGACTCACTTGTATTTTGGACGTGCCGTTGCAGGGCGTAGATGGCACAGCAGGGGCTGCACGTAGTGCCGAACGGCAGAACTTGCCATTCGTAGATCTTAGGCTCCTCAGTCCTCTTCATATCCCGCCAGATGAAACGCAGAACTGGTTTGTCGGCTGGCAGAAGGCGTATCTGGTGGAACATGCCTTTGATGTCACCGCTCACCGCTACTGGGTACTGCCGAAACCGAATGAGGACTCCAAGCAATGATGGGCCTAGGGTAGGTCCAGGGAGGAGAAGTTCGTTCAGAGACTTCCCTTCGTGCCGGAAGGAACAGTTGAAGACGATCCTGTCCTTGTTGTTGTGCCGAACCATATGGTGAGGTATATACCAGGATTCTGGGGTTGATGTAGCTACCTCAGGTGGCACCACTGCTACGTAGATCATCCTCTCTAGCTCCCTGATCTCTTGACAGTACGCCTCAGCGCTTTGTGGGTCTTTGGCAAGTCTCCTCTCTGTGCTACGAAGACTAGACAACACAGTTTCCATAGGGGCTTGGAGAGTGGCGGAGTTGGCACGACGAAGCAACGGTGTAGCATATCTTGGTATCCCATCAACAGTGATTCTAACGGTGGATGACTGGAGTAAGGCTAAGGCTTGCTGATCTTGCTTCGATCGGGTCACCTGCTTCTTGCTTGTGTAGGGCAGCGTATCGATCTGCCATAGACGCTCAACATTCTTAAAGAGTTCACAGGTTGGTGAGTCTGTTACTGTGAATAGGCACTGCTGCTCGGAGGCGGGAACTTGGTCAATATTGGTGGGACCTTGAAGTGACCAGCCAAGCTGGGTATGGACTGCGATGGGCCCTCCTGGTGGACCTGTCCGCACCGGCTCTATGGGTGTCAGGAGATGAGGCAGATCAGATCCGATGAGCAGCAGAGGTTGAGCATGTTCTACAGGAGGCAAAGGTAAGTTGCGGAGGTGCTTATATTTCTGTTGGAGAGACCTCACTGGATAGGAATGCTCTGAGAGACCTAAATTCTCTGAGGTGAATGCATGGTGTATATGATACCTCTCTTCAGGTTTGAGCAGTGAGGAAACGTAAAGGGTAACTGAAGCGCCTTGAAGCTGCACTACCTCTTGGTGAACAGTTCGGACGGTAAGTGTTTCAGGCTGCGCGGTGAGGTTCAGACGTTGTACAGCTTGTGGCAATATGATGCTTCGCTCTGAACCGTCGTCTAGCACTGCATACGTCTCCAACACTCTGTCCCCAGCATGAAGTAAGACTTTCACAACCTTCAGCATCACCTTGGGGGATCTGTTTGGTCTATCCAAGTACACCTTTGTAGTTGGAGCGGTCACCATAAGCACACTCTTCTGGGTCTGCTGGACTGCGTTGTGTAATACTGTCAGATGTTGCTCTTTGCAGGTATTGCAAGGTCGCTTGAGGGTACAAACCTCAGGCTTGTGAGATCGTCCGCACTTCCAACACCGCTGTCCGTCCCTTATCCACCTCACAATCTGCTCTGTGTTCAGTTTCTTGAATTCTGCGCAAGCATTCAGGAAGTGCTCCTTATTGTCGCAGTGAGGGCAGTATGGTTTTGGTTTGGATGAGAACTTCATGGGTGCTGGACGTCCTTTGAGATCTTGATTATCACTGGCAGTGAGGAGGAATGCTGTGGATTTCTCCTTCGATTTGTTGAAGGGACGTTGGTCCTTCTTTGGTGGCTTGGGTGCTTCAAAGTTATAGAGAGAAGCAGCTCTACCAGCTATGCGTTTGGCTTGGGATTTCATCTGAAGCCAGACGCTCAGATCAGGCAGAGTATAGGTCTGGTCCGTACCTGTCCGAAGGATACCTTGGTTCAGACAGTATTCCACAAACCCGTCGCGGTAGCTTGGCGGCATCTTGCCCAATAGCCGGTCGACATGGGATCCACATCTTAACTCATAGCCATTCTGTCCCTCTAGGGTCCTAAGCATGCCTACTAGCGTTTGAATGGACAAAGCAAACGCATCAAATGCCTCGGAGTCTCCGAACTTGAGGGCTGGCGCGTTAAGGATCGCACCGAGTTCACTTTGGACGAGCTGACGAGGTTGACCGTACTTATCTTGCAGTGCCTGCATAGCCGCTGTGTACGGCCTTGGGTCATGCATATAGGCTTTGGCTAACTGAAGCGCACTAGGTAGCTTCAGGTGTCCCAGAAGCACTTGATACTTGTACTGCTCACTCAAATGCAGATGACTATTCAGCAGGTTGTCAAGTGCCATCCTCAGTAGCGCAAAGTCACTTTCTTTACCACTCTCGAAGAAGGGGATCATAGGTTTGGGGATGCCATAGGATGTGGCACTGAGTGGGAACACATCAGCCGTCTGTAGTTGAGGCAGCGCTGTAGTGGAGCACGACTCTGCTTTAACCGGGCAGGTGAAGGCTGCACTGGAGGGGAGATACTGCGCTGGGTGAACTGGATATGAAATTGGAGCAGAGTAGTAGTTCACTGGCGCTGAACTACAAGGCAGGGATACTGGAGGAAGGGCAGGATGTGGTAATGGAGGAAGAGATGGATATGGCGTAGAGGGCGGAGCTACATGTGGTGCTTGAAGTGAAGTCTGAGCAGCTGGAGGCAGAACCGCGTGTTGGCTGGCTGAAGGTAGAGTCACTGGAGCTGGAGGTGGAGTCGCATGGGGCGCTGCAGGTTGAGGTACAGGTTGCCTTGCCTCACTATGATCTGATGGACAGGGTGAGGATCTGGCACCACCAGGGTCCTGTGCTTTCTCTTTCAGGAGAGAAGTAACCATCTTCGCTATTTCCAGCTGGTTCGCTCTCTTCTTTAGCTGTCGTCGGCTCTCAAGCTGTCTTGTTAACGTTTCCTGCGTTCTGATGGCTTCCTCCTGCAGCTGCTGGGCCTCTCTGGCTTGAGATTGAAGTCGCAGACGTTCATGTTCTATTTGGTTGTCCTCTTCTAGACGCTGTTGTAACTCCTCAAGCTCCATCTGTTTCACTCGCTCTTCCAGCTGTGCTGTTTCCAGTTCTGAGAGAACGTTAGAGGGGAATCTGCTCGAGGACGAGCGAGATGACCGTGTTGATCTGGAGTCGCAGCTCTTCTGAGATGAGCATGTTCTCCCACTACGTGATCGCTGGGAGGAGAGAGCTTGTTGTGTGGTATGGGTTTGTCCCTCTGAAGGGAGTGTTGCAACCACAGTCAGTCAAGTAGGCTGGGGGACATCTCTCTCTCCTCCAAAGCACGTTGGGGTGCGGGCTCAGACGGGACATCTGCAGGTTCCATACCTTGATTGATACTCTAATCCGGCTCGAAGGACCATAAAAAGGAGAGGTTGGGGTCTCCAGGAATTTAGCTGGTTTAGAGCGGCAAGATGTGGGATGTTGGTGTCCAAATTAAAGAACACGAATACAGATGTCCAGGTTATGAATTATGATTTATTCTGCTGTGGTCTGCAACAACAACACAACGAATATCCATCAGCACAGCAAGCACACATCAAATACACAAACACAATCAAATGAGCAACACCGCAAATGAAGCAGTACAGTTCAATTCTCATTTATCCCACAACAAATCACCTAACACGAGACATTTAGATATTATTATTAGCTTGAACACACATTAACGTAACATAAAGTTAGCTTATACACAACTAAATAAGTACAACTATGCACTGCCAACTCCTTACCTTATGGCATTCACACACAGCAATAAACCACAGGAGCACAGGCAAATGAAGAAAAATAGGCAAAAAAGGTGAAATTATCTCAGCGTAGCTGCATCTGAATGGACACGCACTCTCTACAGTTGCATCGGGGGTGAATAATTAACTAATTAAAGTACCGCATGCACAGACGGCAGTGGTGCGTTCAAGAGCGTCGGACATCAGTGTTGCATTCGAGAGCATCGGAAATATGAAACTTCAAGGAAAAACTAAATAACAATGAATAAAACATACTACTTAGATAAACTCTAACAGTATACAATAATATAAACAGTGTGGGCTTTCGAACAGCCCATGTGTCTACAATCTACCCACATATGGTGGCATAACTTGCCCACCGCTGCCTCATACCGTATTGGCCCGAATATAAGACGACCCTGATTATAAGACGACCCCCTCTTTTTCAAGACTCAAGTTTGAAAAAAGACTTTTTGAACACCAAATGTAATTTTTATACAGAAAATAATTACAGTACATCTGAAACAAATGATTATATATTCGACCCACTTTTCTCCAGATTGTCGCTACATTTCTCTATTTTCTGTTATCTCTTCTCTTATTTTCTTCTCTTTTCTTTCTTACCGCTATTTTTTACTTTTCTTCTTCGTGCTACCGCTATTTTTTTTTTCTTCTTCTTGACAGGGGTTCGCTTTGGCCTGGGACGTTAAGTTCAGCATTCGCTTTAAATATATCTGGCGCCATCTAGCGTTGTGAATGGTATAATGTCTAGACCGCGAATGTAAGACGACCCCCACTTTTCAGTCTTATTTCAACGCAAAAAACACCGTCTTATATTCGGGCCAATACGGTAGATGTGGCTGGGCGCGGTTATCTTGTCGTGGCAGTAGGTGCAGAAGATGGCCGCCCTCTCCTGGTAATCCGCGGGCAGCCGCTGCGCAACAGTTGTCCTTGTGCGTATGGAGAAATGCCGCCTCCTCATAAAGCAAAAACACCAAGACGGACCTCCTTGGAAGTGCTCAATGTCCATTTCTTCAGCAGTCGCTTTGGCCTTTGGTGACAGTAGAGACGCCCCTTCCGGTTATTCACTGTTCCACAACAAACTGTTCCACTCGGTCTTCCAGCTCGGGCCACTGTGCTTTTTCCCGCGGAAACTCAGCTTCGTCTTCCTCACTTTCGTTCACTTTCTTGTTTTCTCCATTTTCTGACCATGGACTCATTTACATTAAAATGTCTCGCAGCTGCTCGATTGCCATTTTCAGCCGCATATTCGATGGCCTGCAGTTTAAAGTAAGCCTCATATTCTCTCTTGACCGGCGCCATTTTAGGGGGTCCTTACGCGGAGCTAATCGATTGGCGGAGCCTTTACCGTAGTGCACCTACCAAAGGCACACAGCAGATTTTGGAACTCATTCCACACACAAGGCGCTCCATATTATAAGGCGCACTGTCGATTTTTGAGAAAATCTCAGTGTTTTAGGTGCGCCTTATAGTCGGGAAAACACGGTACAAGAAACCAAAAGAACTCTTGAGTGTCTCTGTTTCCAATGTTGCCATTGCTGTGGTTCAGGGCCACCATCAGTTTAACACTATCTTATGCAAAGCGTTATGGGATACATGGAGTGCTCCGAATAGGGTACAGCACTGACACTGGTTTTGGCTCACCGGTCGTTGTCTGCGCACGTCCAGCGGAAACATCGAGTCCGGAGGATTTCGAGCAGGTCTAAGACGGATCCTCGACTACAGGATTCCCTGAGATGGAAAAACAACTCCTCACTCCTCTTTAGCTCCAGCAAATGTACTCAGAATCAGCCTCTTGGCATCCCAAAGTTTGGTGTTTTAGTCCTCAGGGGATGAGTAACCTGATGAGTTTCATTTATGACTGTTTCCTTACATGAAGGGTCCCTCCCGATCGGTCACCACCTTTATGTTGACATGATCCACCCTGCAGGGGTCCAGACTGTCCAGCTCAACACTTCCAAACATGCTGCGAGAACAAAACACAATCATTTCTGATCAAACACATTCGCCACAGATGTGCTTCGGTACCTTTCCCTATTGAAGGCGTCGACGACAGAGCCGTTGAGCAGCACGGTGACGTTCCCACAGGCCATTTCTGCAAACTGAGACATGAGGGACATCATGTGAGGCCAACGTTTCACTCTGGCGTGCGTGAATAACGGCCGGACGCTCACGTTTTGGGAAGCTTGGCGCCACAGAGAGTACACTGGATGGCGTTCACAGGCTGACCAGCCGGGACAGGAACCAAAGTCAAAGCCTGTGAGAAGCATCGACATTAGTAATGATGTCGTTCTTTTTGTAAATCAGGCATCATTGAAGACCTGGCAGTGGTGCGTTGACGTGTTGGAAAGTTATTCAAAACCACATTCACAGTAAATCCTTGAGGAGCACAGCTGCAGCTTCCTGAGCGATGGTTGAATTGGGTGTACACGTAAAAAACAAATCCCTTGCGGCGTGTCTGTGTGCTAGTTTGTTAGACAGCAAAGATTTTTTAGCATTTGAGGTTGCATCTCTGCAGCAGGCCATCAGATTCTGGTTAATTTGAACATCAGCAGCATCCCAGATGTGCTATAATGTGTTTTTCTACCGTCGTTGTCTTCTTGTCCACACCACAGGAGGTCATTGAACATGTAGCCGGCTAGCGTGTCCTCTAGCGTCCAGAAGTACCGTAAAGCTGCTACAAAGGTCTGCACGAAGGTCTTGGTCTTACTCCAGAAGAGGAACTAAACAGAACAGAAGAAAAGCCCTCATTTACAGATAGTTAGCCTGATGGTGTGTCAGTAATTCAGACCTTAAGCAGAACTCTTGCTTACCCGACCACAGGGGGAGCCCAGGCTTGTGCCATAGCGTAAAACATGTGTCGATAATCCTCCACCGTTGTGTTACAAGGAGTCTGACGGCAGACGGCCTCCTCAAAGTGTCTCCAGATGCTCTCGCAGTCATATCTGCATGTAAAGTTCAGTTATATTCCTCATCACAGCTGTTTTAATACCTCAAACAACAGAAATTCTTTTTGGGTGTAAAATTTGGCTATTTGCTTTGGTTTCTTTGATGGCACGAAGACTCTTGTTTAGTCGTTGTTGTTAGGGTTCAGACTTCTCCAAATTTCCTTCTTTAAATATGAGTAACCTCCCCAACTGGAAAGAACCAAATCTGATGACTATGCTGCAGACTGTGTGGCGTTTGCCATGGTTAAGGTAGTGGCATATCACGTGTCGACCACTCAGGATGCTGCAACGCCGGGCTGTCGGTCGCTAGCAAGAAGGTAACGGCTTACACGTTCCTCAACCTGGCCGGCCCAGAAGCTCTGGATAAACTCGACACATTCGACTTTGAGAGGGAAGAGGATCGCGAGGACCTCGACGTCCTCGTACAGAAGTTTGACCAGCTCTGCCTGCCAGTGAAAAACGTAATTATGGACAGACATGCATTCAACACAACCAACCAGAAACAACAGGAGTCTGTCCAGTCTTATGTTGCCACGCTGAAGGTAATGGCCAAGAAATGTGACTTCGGTGCGCTACATGATGAACTGGTTGGGAACCGTCTGGTTTGCGGCATCCACGATGACAGGGTCCGCGCCCAGCTCTTAAAACAGAAAACGTTGAAATCTGCATGCTGCATGAACGGTTGGGGAGGGCCAACAGAGAAATAAAGAAGGAAGCGGAGGTGTGCACGGTCCACTTCAACCAGTGTACAAACTGAGGTGGTCAACATGCACCCGAGCGCAGCAAATGTCCTGATTTTAACAAGCGCTGTAACGTCTGCAGAAAACCCAACCACTTTTCGAGATGCTGCAGATCAGGAAAACCACCGAGCACCATCAGACCACCACAACCCCTGTCCCCCACTGCACACAAGGGCTGATACACGTACGTGAGTGAGCTTGACGTGCAGCCGACACAAGAGCCAGCTGATGTGTTTCACACTGAGAGCGTGGAAATGTTTTACTGCGAAAGCATAGACCAACCACAGGATGTGTGTGACCGAGATGAAAGGTTTGCTAAGCTATCCGCATGCAACACGGGCAGGCAGCTACGTGTAAAGATTGACACTGGGGCCAAATATAACGTAATATCCAGGGCGCTCCTGCAGCACACTGACCCCACTGCCCGCATTAATCCCGACAAGAAGGCAAATCTTGTTGCCTACGGGGGTCACAATATTCAGACTCTTGGTGCAGCAGATGTGAATTTAACCTGTGGCCTACTGCAATTTCAAATTGTGGACAGAAACATCAAGCCCTTGCTGGGTCTCAGAGACAGTGTCAGACTGGGTTTTGTGACTTTTGGTCCGGAAGTGCATGCCCTCACCCAACAGGAACCACCTGAGCTATTGGAATACAAAGACCTGTTCAACAATGACACCATCGGCAAACTGCCTGTAGTGTACCACATGCGCCTTGATCACTCTGTGCCCCCCACCATATGTGCCCCGAGGCGGGTGCCACTGGCCATGAGGGACAAAATCGTGGCAGAACTGCAGAGAATGACTAACATGGAGGTCATCACACCAATCCAGGAACACACTGAA
Source organism: Takifugu flavidus (assembly GCF_003711565.1). Lineage (NCBI taxonomy): Eukaryota > Metazoa > Chordata > Actinopteri > Tetraodontiformes > Tetraodontidae > Takifugu > Takifugu flavidus. The sequence goes on from NC_079536.1 coordinate 3,264,907, forward strand.
TGGGTTTCAGCAATGGTGGCCGCGAAGAAAAACCTTCTTTGCTACACCTTCCTACGCATGCCCTATGGCATCACCACGGGCAGTGAGGTCTTCCAAAGGTGCATGGAGCAGCTATTTGAGGGACAGCCATGTGCGATCGAGATTGACGACAACCTCGTGTGGGGCCGCTCTAGGGAGGATGCTGTGCATTTAAGTGTGTTTTGTCTGAAAAATCTACTCTCACATAAATGCACATATTACTGATGCAGCATTTCTCCTGTCTTCCTGATCCATAGGGTCCATCAAGACCTGAAGGTTGAGGTCAGAGCTCCCTACCAGGCTGCACCTGGGCCCATGGACGTGTTTTCTAATCCCATCCACGCCTTCTAATGTAGAGCAACTTTAGACCAGTTCCAATATGGCTATAATAACCTGTATATTACTGATGCTCTCTGTATATGTGGCATCTACTGCAGGTCTGTCCATCCCAGGGAGAGGAGCCCTCATCTGTGGCTCTCCCGGTTTCTTCTTTCTCCCTAAATGGGGATTATTTAAGTGTTTCTGAGCCATTTCAAGGGTCTAAGGACAGAGGGTGTCACAACTGTAGAGCCCTCCGAGGCAGCAAAGATGGTGATTTGGGGCTCTAAATAAACTTGACTTGAAGGAGATGTGTTGCAGTGGTTTAGGTAAATGGTCCCCCCTCCCTTCTATAATAATAATCGTGCTGTCTGATCAGCCACACCTGTGGGCTGGATGGATGAACAAAGGAGAAGGTCTCGTGAACACACACTTGGCCAGATTAGGGAGCAACATTCGAGTGAAACACGCCTTTTGTGAATTTAAAAGAAGCCTTCAGATCTTTGGGTTCGGCTCATGGAAATGGGAGAAAAAACAAAAGCCCTGGCTCGTTCGCACGGCTCGTTCACACGGGGAAGCTTCCTCTTGAGCAGGTGCTTGTGGGAACTACAGTTGCACAGCGGGAAGTCAATCATTACGAAAGTCAATCATTTGAACCGTTCCTCTATCTATCCCACATCAGTAATATAGTGTTAATATAGTGAAGTAATCATCTGAAGCCGCCGAAGAACTTTTCCTCTAAGTTAAGGACGGAGGCGTGTAAAATACTCACCCCAGCCACGACGCCAAAAGCCCCTCCACTCTAGCACAGCTTCGTCCTGAACCGAAGCTTAAAGGACCGAGAGGAAGGTTTTCCAAGCGGCCCTCCTCCCATCCAGACCCCATGACTCCCATTAGGTGGTGAGACGTTGCTGTTGTCAGCTGCCACGATGGCCTGAGGGGCACCGCGTTGCCTTTGATGGACACGTAAGTTTTGAAATGAAATGAAAAGGAAGGGGACAGTTTGCACAGAGATGTACTCGCAGAATGTGGAAGAAGCATCAGAAAACTGGTGGAAACTTCACACACACTCAAGTGCTCCCTTTGACAGGTCAAACAAAGACCAGTGGGCTAATTTGGAGCATCGTCCTCTTTATATCCTTAAATTTCTTAGCTTGTTATGCTGTCCACAATTGTCAGACGGGGACTATGACCCCCGCGACCCCGTTAAGGGAAGAGCAGAAGCGGTTTGTGATCAGTTTAATCGACCCTCATCTCTGATCAGAAGCGCCTGGGCGATGCTGCCATCTTCCGGCAGGAGGGGGTATTACGTGTGTTTACGTCTAGATTATTATAATTCAGGGTGACGATACAAATTTAACAATCTCTTACAATTTTAATAGCTAACTCACCAAAGTTGTTACATTGCTAATACAGTGGTTATAACATAAAATCATGCTGTGTAAATAGACGATTTGTGTTTACCGGTCGATCCACGCCCAGTCCTCACCTATGGCCATCAACGCTGTGGTGATGAACGAAAGAACGAGATCGCGGATACAAGCGGCTGAAATGAGTCTCCTCCGCAGGGTGGCGGCTCAGCCTAGGGTGAGAAGCTCGGACTCTAGATCGGATGGTAGGCTGTCGAGAGGAGAGATCGCATCCGAGCATGGGCAGGAGTTAGAACCGCTGCCTGGCACATCAGAGAGGAGTGAGAGGCTGTAGGGCGCTACGGCGCTAGTCTGATGCTCCTTGAGTCGCGTGTTTGGCTGGGCCGGAGCGGAGCGGTCCTCCGCCGGATCGGAGGAGGTAGTGCCGGCGGCGCGGGGCTCCGGACGCTCCCTTTAGGGTGTTCCGGACATGTCCCACCAGGAGGCGGCCCCGTGGCCGGCCAGGACGAGGGGGAGAGATTACATCTCTCGCCTGGCTTGGGAGCGGCTGGGGGTTCCCCCGGAGGAATGGAAGTGGCCGGGGAGAGGGCTGTCTGGGCATCCCTCCTGAAGCTGCTGCCCCCGCGACCCGGATCCGGATAAGCGGCAGAAAACGAATAACAGCAATAAGGCCAACTATACCTGTTCAACTGTTACCCCAGAGAGGTAAGAGCGTTGAGTGTCTTTTGGAAGAGATTATTTTAAAGATGTTTTTAAGGCAGCCTTTAAAAAGGTATATAGTTTATGTTGCCCCTGAAAATGTTGTTTTCAACTGTCAGCAACACCTGAGTTATCATTGTGTTATAGGCCTATGTTAAATAAATCTGTAACAAACTAGACAATTAAAATAAATTAAATTAATTCCTATAAACTCTTAGGAAATACAAGCCTATAGAATCTTTGCAGTTGTGCATTTTGAAATGCTGTTTTCTTTTTGTTTTCCCCCAAACTTCAACATGTGTTGTGATCCAGGATTCCAAGTTGTATTTGTCCTGCAGGGGGCGTGGTGGAGCCATGCTCCGGCCACCTGTTAGCGCACCTGCAGGACATCAGTGATCAGCAGTTTTCTTTTACTGGAAGTGTAAGTGTTTCCTGATACTAGTTTTGTGTGTGTGTGTGTGTGGGGGGGGGGGGTTATTCTAAGTGCGTCCACACCAGCCAGCTACACGCTGAAACCCAGGAAGGAAATACAGTGCAGATGCAGTGACGTGCATCCAATATAATTTTATATTTCCCCCTTGTGAATTGGAACTTCAGCAAAACTTTTGCAGCATCTTAGGGCGGCTATTTTGGATTTAAAACGGGTGTAACTTGTTTTTTATCTCCCCGTCAGATGGAGGAGTTTGTCAGGCGAAGGTGGGTCTGATCACAATGCTGCGTTTCGTTGATTAAGTTAACAGTCAACCGCGGACTTGCTCCACTTTGGTCACCATTTGCAAAGCTAATGAGTCAATAACACAGCAGAGCAGGTTGCATGAACACACTGATGCTTCCTGATCATCTTTTATTATTATTTAAGAAAATAAGGAAAATTGAGTCAGTCTGAGCAGTAAAATGTATCATTGGACAATAAAAGAGAAAAAAAACGCTTAAAATAATGCTCGCAACACATCAAGCTGCAGCTAGCACAGTGTTAGCGTCAATCTTCAGGAAACAGGAAGCACATTCATGCACATGGTGGTTGTTAAAACGAAACCTGAAAAAGCTGCCACTTCTGTTATGAACAGGCCACCTGCGGTGAATTCCAACACAACCATTTCTGAGATTTAAAAAAAAAAATGGTTTAGCAAAGTTGGTGCTTTCCATTTTTTGCCGCCCTCCTTACCGCACCAGGACAGATGGTCCAAAAACTTGATCCCAAATGTTTCCTCCACTATCGTTTCTTATTAAAGATCGAAAGCAAAGATGGTTCCAGCTTTATTTGGATTCAGCAGTGATGAAATGACTGCATACAGTGTGCACGTTCCCCATTAGCCTGTGTGTTTGTTTACCTGCAGGAACTTTGCAAGAAAACCCGTCTAATAATTGGAGCGCGATACAGCCGATCTGCAGCCCCATTCAGGCCATTAATTTGGACAGTATTCAGTCCTCTAGTTTACCTTGCGGAGCACTGACAACCTGACATAAACTTGTGTAGAGACCACCAGGCGAGGGGCGACGAGCACCAGAACCGCGATTTTAAGGCAGAGCTTTATCCGAATCCTCCGTGGACCCCCCCCCCCCGTTGATTCGCACTATTTATATCGCGCGGCTCCCGTGACATAAGCACCCTCCGCCGTCGAGCCTCCAATGCTGATAAAACCACGTGGGTCTGTTTCGGCGAACAACAAACGACTAAATAAAGACTAGTCTCTCGTTTTTTTAGATTGTCAGGTGAGACACTAACGTGGTTCTGATCACAATCCCGTGATCCGTTAGTCCAGTTTACCCCTCAAAACACCGGCTGAGGACCTCTGACACAGATTTAGCTGGTGTTCGCTAAAGCTAAAACTCTGAATATGAACAGGAGCAAATGCAGCACACAGATGTTTCAAAGCTGATTTCACACATTTCAGAATTTTATTATTAAAAAAAAAAATGAAGGCAGGTAATGGTAGGACCGTAATCACCCTGACACAAACAGGTCAGATATCAGTCCTTTATTATTATGCACCCCTGCTGGTATCTGACCTGTTTGTGTCAGGGTGATTACGGTCCTAACAGTCTAAATTTATGAAACACATCACATTTACAACCGGTAATACAACCCTGAAAAAGTACTTTAGCTAGCTTCGGACACGTGCACCACAATGGTGCAGCACGTCCAATATGGCTGTAGTGGTGCTGGAGCAGGACTTCACCAGCAGTTCGTGCAGGAGACGTCATTGTTGGAGGCACATTCATTAATGCGAGTTCTGCAGAGAGACACGAGACAGTCAGAACAGTGGGCTGGGGAACGCCTCCTCTGAAGCTGCCCGTATACTTACTCGCTCACTTCCTTGCATTCGTAGATGATATTACTGTCCAGTGTCTGCGTTAAATTTTTTAAAGACTCGTTTGAGCAGGTGGACCTGAGCAGACCCAGAGCAGAACTTCAGGTTCTGGACATTTACATGGCAACAACCTCAAACTGGTGACAGGAGAGAACCTAGAACCTTACACAGGTGTCTTCGCTGTGACAAGGACGACGGTCAACTTCCTGACCTTGGTGGAGTTCAACTTCGGAACCTCGGTTTCCCGAAAACACTGAAAACAACAGGACACATGTCACAGAAAACACCATCTCCACCCATAAACTTGGAAGGTAGCGGAGGGACTGACCTCGAATCGTTGAAGGGGGCGGCGATGGAGCCGTTCAGCATCACCGTGGCGTCACCACAGGCAGCCTCTGCAAACTGTACACAGATGAGGCCTTGAGAATTTTAGAGGAAACCATCCGTCTGCCTTCACCATGACAAACATTTTAACAACCGAACGGCCCCATTTTGAGATGATCTTTTCACGCCTGGTTAGTTAATCATGCCTTTGCATCTCCATCTTTAGCAACAGATGTGCACAACTGTATTACTACCCACATCAACTTTGTCCCTCCATCCTTGGGTTGCTGCAGCTCGCTCAGGAGAGCACCATGTGACTCCATGGCGACCGGCACAAAGCCTCATTGAGGACCCAGACCAAGAGACCATTTTAGCATTCAGCCAGGATTTGTTTTGACTCTCGAGCACTGGAAACATTGTCAAATTGTTTTTATAAAATCACCAATCCTTCACTTACTTTAGCTGATCCTTGGGTCCAGAAGGAGCGAACCGGGTTGTATTTGTTGTCTTCGCAGGCATCCCATTTAGGGCAGTCGCTGTGCGTGGTGAACGTTTCTAGGTGACATCAGCAGATCAGCGTCTCATCAAAGGGATATAAATAAAATAAAACATTTCGAGTTGGGATAAAGCCTCAGCCTATTGTTTACTCAGACTCTGCACTCTCAAAAATTCCCTGATGCCAAATCAGTAGTTAATATTAACAATTAAAATCATATTGTGAACAGCGCCAGCTCTCTACACAAACAGGCAGCCGGTTCAAAGGACTCAGGCTCTGATGTGCCGATAAATGAGTCAAGTTAGAACTCGTCCTGTAAGCGCACCACAGCATCCTTTGCTGTGTGTTACACATGTTAATAGCAGCTGAGAAACCTTCTGGTTTGGCTAATAATGAAGTTCTTGGTGTTACCATTGCTGCCCTCTTTTCCACACCAGATTAGGTTGTTCAACACCGACCCCAGCAGGGTGTCCTCCATCGTAACAAAACACTTTGTCTTATCATTGTAGGCATGGACCACATCCTTCGTTTTGCTCCAGAACAT